>NW_007246688.1:246698-269069 GCF_000164805.1 Carlito syrichta | reverse complement strand
CCACCACAGCCTCGATTTGCTGGGCTCTGGCGATCCTTCCGCCTCAGCCTTCCAAGTAGCCGGAATTACAGGCGTGTGCTACCACGTCCGGCTAATTTTTTTTTATTTATTGTAGAGATGAGATCTCGTTGCCCAGGCAGGTCTCGAACCCACGGGCTCAGGCAATGCACTCACCTCAGCCTCCCAAAGGCGCGGGATTACAGGTTGAGTCACCCAGCCCGGCATGAAATAGTTTTCTAAACATTTGGTTGGAAAAGATGTGTTACCAGTGACAACATTACTTTTTAGTAGTTTGCTCTTAGTGCTCCCATCTCCCTGGCTTTTATTTGCCCCAAATATATGTTTTATTAGTCAGAGTTCTCCAGAGAGACAGAACCAATAGGAGATAGGTAGGTAGGTAGGTAGGTAGATAGATGGACAGAAAAATAGATAAATGAAAGGGATTTATTAGGAGAATCAGCTCTCGTGATTATGGAAGCTCAGAAATCCCACAGTAGGTTATCTGCAAGTTGAAAAAACAGGGAAGATGGTGGCATATCTCAGTCCAAGTCCAAAGATCGCCAAACCAGAAAAGCTGATGGTGTCATTCTCAGTCCAAGGATGAAAGCCTGAGAACCTGAAGGGGTGCTGGTGCAAGTCCCGGAGTCCAAAGATCAAAGAGCCTGAAGTTTTGATGTCCAAGAATAAGAGAAGGGTGTCCTAGTTCTAGAAGAGGGAGAGAGAGAGAAATTTGCCTTTCCTCTGCCTTTTTGTTCCATCTGGGTCCTCAGACAGTTGAAAGGTGCCTACTCACATTGGATGAGGGCCGATCGTTCATAGTCAGTACACTGATTCAAATGCCAGTCTTTTCCAGAAACACTCTCACAGGCATAGTCAGAAATAATAAATTACTAGCTATCCAGAAATGCCTTAATCAAGTTGACATCTAAAATTAATCATCACAATACGATTCGTTCACAAGAGAAATCAACAGTGATTGTGATATTTTTTCTATGAGCAATATGTATTAGAAATAAAAATCAAAGATACATACTTTATCTAAGAAGCTGTTGATCATCAAAATATGTATTGATAGAATGTTTGCCAGTCATTCTGTTTAATCTCCATATTTCTTACCAGGTAGTGCCTTTAATATTTACAGTATCTCCAAAACCTAGCTAATCTCCTTCAAGAATCTCATTCACCATCATCATCTTAGTTTTATGTTCTTCTCGGCCTTTAAAATTGCCTACGGTTTTCTTGTTTATTCATAGGCTTACTTTTTCCTTTTCCTTTTTCTTTTTTTTGAGTTGGAGTCTGACTCCCTCGCCCAGGCCGGAGTTCAGTGGCACACTCACGGCCACCCCAGCCTCGACCTGCTGGGCTTAAGTGATGCTTTCGCCTCAGTCTTACAAGCAACTGGAGATACAGATGCACAGCACCACACAGTTAATTTTTGTGATTTACTGTAGAGATGAGGTCTCACCAAGTTGCCCAGGCTAGTCTCGAATCCCCAGACTTGCAATCCTCTGGCCTCAGCCTCCCAAAGTGTTGGGATTACAGGCTGAGCCACTGAGCCTGGTCAGCTTACTTTCTTATTGTTTGTTTACACCAACTAGAATGTAAGCACCTTTGTCATTGTTTTTCTGGTAATTATTAATCAACTACAGTTTTTCCATTTCACTTATCTTTTTTTTTCCTCTTATAAGAAGAAATAAAAACTATCGTCAGGAGATTGGCAAAAGACAAAAATAAAAACAAGTTAAGAAGTTCATGATAGGAAAATTGTGTGACCCTATACTACTGTGTTCAAATAGTATAAATCTTAAATTTTTAAAAGATTTAATAGTATCAAATTTTAAACTGTCTAAAGTTCTATTCCTAGAGTCAAGAATAGTGACAAGCATACAGGTAGACATTCAATAAATATTTCTTGAATGATTGAGTATTTCCCAATTTATTAGAAAATATAAACAACAAAAGACCACTCCACTGCCTATAGACAGATTTAGGACAGAAATACAAATTTACTGGACTTCCAATTTCATAAACATTTTATGTCAGTCTGTCTCTGAGTTTAATTTTGAAAGATAAGAAGGAACTGGCTGGTGAAGTAGAATTGAACAGAATCTCAAGGGAATATTAGAATCAGTTGACTCAAACCAAAGAATTCCTAGTCAGAAATGCATTCCTGATTTTAGAAAATAGATTTCCAGAAAGTTTAGAAAAATGTGAATAAATGGCTTAAAGCTCTAAAAGGGAATATATTTGAAAAGAGACAAGAAGCCTTCAAAAGTGGACCCCAAACAATTATCATAAAACTATAAGAAAGGGATTTGCAGTGATGGAGAATTACCAGGGAAGGTGGAGGGCACACCTCATCAATAAGGGTACCTGATCTCAAACCAGGTGAAGCGGGGACCGGAGTGAGGCCCAAACTATAACTGTACAATGACCATTTGTATACCTAACCCTGAACTATATCCCACATATTTAAAATAGAAAGTAAAAAAAAGCTCAATCATTGTGTCTATCCTCTGACACTCGTACAACATTATGCACTTATTTCACTCAGTTTTGTATTCGAATTGGTTGAGTACCTATTTTGTCCTCATATTTTAATCTGATTTGATCCATGTTCCTTACAACAAATATACCATTGTCTACATTAAGCATTAAGTAGTCACTGAATTAAATCAGATAATATGAATCAGAAGAAAAACAGATACCTCTAAACAAATGTTTCTATCTAATCAGATTTTAATTAGTTTGTACTTTAAAACGGTTTATTCAGGAGATAGAATTAAATGCATGTAAACACTAAAGGTCCACAAAATAGATAATGACAAATAATTAACCTATATTTTTCTTATTTATTATATCGAGCATCACTCCTGTGTTCTTGAAATAGAAAACAGTAGGAAAATATATGTAAGAAATATTTTAAAATATACTTAATGAAGAGTTGATTACAAAATAGAGACAATTGCATATAAGCATTGTGAGAGCAGAGAATAAAACACCATAATCCAAAAGCTTTCTTTTTTTGTGATTTTAATTTTTATTTGTATGCTTATCTTCATTTTACAAATTTCCTACAATGGGCTTCTGTAACAACAAAAAGGGAAAACAAAAACAAACAAACAACAAAGCACTCGGTAGATGCCAGAATATTCACTTAACGTCTTCATTGATTCATCCATCTCCACATTCCCCCATTCACCTGTCAGCCCTATATTAAACCCTTTTTCTTTTCCCAGCACTGTGCTAGGCATTGTGGGTAGGGGGTGGTCAAAAATAAGAAGTTTCCCATACTCGGGAACTTGACATTTCTGAGATGTCAAAAGGATAATGTTTCCAAAATCTCACAAAGCTTTCATTTAAAATTCATGGCACAAATCACACAAATGTTTGATTAATCTTTACAAAAGGTTTAGGAATGAGGACTCATAATTGGATGGCCATTATAAACCTATCCAATAAGCTTCATGTTCTATATATATATATATATATACCTGTGCAGAAATATGAGACTGAAACAAACACACACACACACACACACACACACACACACACACACTCGCAACACACATATACTCAGGCACACCAGAGCTGGCTTCTAACCCCTCCATCACTGTAAATCTCAAATGTGTTCTCAAACTGACAAGCCACTCCGTTATACTCTCTCATTAAATATTGTTTCCTACCCATTCTTTCAGGCCATTATGGTGCACATTTTTCCCCCTGCATAAATTTCCACAGTTTTCTAATTCTCAGGTGCTGATCTTAATTAATATTTAATTGCACATGCAATAAGATTAATTATACTTTAGGAGGACAAGACAACCGTCCAGAGATTTGTAGTGCCATCTAATCAATGGACCAGTGGTCAATCTGGGATTAATGAACAAAAGTTACAAGAGGGCTAGTTCTCAGATGACTTTAAGCTATTCAGTGAAGTACTGGGAAAATGAAGCTAGACAACTGTCTATACATTCTTGGATATGAAAGAAAAACAGATTTGGGTCACTATAGTTGGGTTTGAAGCTATGTAAGTTATATATTTGGGTTTGAAGCTATATAAGCTATATAAGACTTGCAATAGTCTGGTTACACAAATTTCTACTTATAAAATGGTATAGAGAGCATTTATTTATCTTCTAAATAAAGAATTTAGGGAGATAAAACAAACTTATCAAAAGTTGATTTAGAAAAAGACAGTTTATTATTTCTCTTAAAAACATGGGATACAATTCAGGGTTAGGTACATATGTGGTCATTGTACAGGTAAAGTGTGTATACCCTTATTGATGCTATGTGCTTCCCCCTCCCCTCGCAGTGTCCCACTATTGTCAATCCCTTTCTTATAGTATTATGATAAATGTTCAGGTTTCGCTTATAAAGAAGTACATGTGGTACTCAGATCTTTGTTTCTGTGATAAATCATTTGCTAGATTCGTGTGGTTATGTGCTCTTTGAGCTATGGCTGTCTCCATGCTTCTTGACTTTGGTTCCCCTCCCCTACATTGGGGAGGTGAAGCTTCTCTCTCTCTCTCTAATTAACTTTTAATAAACTATATTTTCTAATCTAAAAAAAATCACTGAGTATTATAGACTTTAATTCCATTCAAATTACTGTGAAGTTAATTTTGTTTTTTCTTTATGGTTGCATAATATTCCCTTGTGTAAATGTACCACATTTTCTTTGTCCAGTCTACTTTTGATGGGCAGCATGGTTGGGTCCATGTTTTTGCTATTGTGAATAGTGCTGCAATAAACATGCATGCTGCCTGCAAGCCAAACTTATCTGCGGGGATAGAATGCAGTGACCCCTAGGCAGGGGAATGTTAAGGGTTTCTGATCTCCTCATTCCAGGCAGGTGGGAACACAGCTTGCTACTAAGTGGGTGAGGGGACTGCAGTTGGTATCCTAGCAACCATGGTTTGCCTGAGAATTTCTGATTCAGCTCTTTAGGCCCACAATTCCACCAACAGTTTTCAGCACATGAGTCCTTGCTCTTATGCTTCAGGATGCTCAAATATAAAGTCTAGAAATTTTGCCACATGAGAAAGACTAGCATTCAGTCCATGGGTTATCAATGCAAAGTTCTTTAGCACTTTATTGGTGAAAGTCAATCACGTTCTCGCTCATTCACTTATTCATTAATTCAACACATTTATTATCTGTCACTACTCTAAATGCAGAAGGCACAACAGTAAAAAGTAAAAACAACCACCTTCTTTCATGAAAATTGCATTTTAGTGGGAGAAGGCAAAATTTAAACTGGTTTAATAAACAAAGTATAAATGTGATGGTTAGCAATATGTGCTATGAACAAAAATATGGTAGAGAATGGGGTTAGGAGTGTATGTATAGCGATTACAAACTTAATTATGGTGGGTAGAAAGGTTTGAGAATATGATATTTAAGAAAAGAACTGAGATTTGGGGAATAGAAGTGGAAGAAAATAGAGAAAACAAATCTGTGATTTTCACAAGATCCTGCTTACAAGACTCTCTCTCCATCTTGAAATTCTCAAAAACTTTTGAACAATAAGACTTGCATTTTTATTTTGCACTGGACCTGGCAACTTTTGTATCCAATCTTGACCTTAAGGTACATGAGGGGAATAGCAATGAAGTCCCCGTGGTTAGAGAGGAGTAAGAAAGAGGAAGAATAATATATGTCAGGAATGTAGTGTGGCAACGCAGCTTGGCTGACCTTGAATGACCTGCATAATGTTTTGACAGGATCTCTACAACCACTGTGTAGAAAATAGAATGAAGGGATCAAGGATGGAAACAAGGTGGTCAGTTTTGGAAGAACTATTGTGGTGAAATCTCAGGAAGACTTGTAGGTAGGGATAACATCTTGTCCTAAATTAAAAACTGTTGTATCATTTTGTTTTTAATTAAAAATGTATAGGTTTCAATACATTTTGATGACAGCTTAAGGATGAAAGGGAGAAAGCCTTGTTATAAAGTGACATTTGCTGGTGAGATTCAGGCCCTGAAAGGGAATTTTCTCATGTATATGTACCACTTATGATCTGTGATCTAAAAGCCCCTGGAATATTTTTTTGAATGCCTTATAAACTATGTACAACCATTATGATCATTATTGCATTTGGGGAGTTTGGACTAGCTGATACGTAAAAGCTCTTTCCAATTCTGATTTTCTTTGATTTATACTTTGCTTTTACCATTTAATACTATCTTTAATCTGATTTTATTTGACTTCTTCTGGATTCAGGCAGACTGGGTTTATTTTCAATTCACATTTAATTTTGAGGGCAGTGAGGTAGTCATAAGTTTTATATTTTTGATATAATTATATACACTTAATCATTAGATCAGATGAGATAACGCATATGAAAATGCAAAGGATTAAGTAGTAGTATATTAGGATAGCGTAGTTTAAATCTGTTGAAGTAATGTCTTTGAAATGTCACTTACATCTTCCAACGATTTGCAAGAACTGTATACTCTTTTACTATAGTTAAAACATAGAACTTGCCTGCTTTTTATAAGATTAAATTTTTGGAGGAGGATTAACTAGCAATTTTTTACATAGTGTAAAGATTGTTCTTCTGATATTGGCACTTGTAGGCTGTTTAGAATTTTCCTGCCAAATGTGCAGTTTCTTGAATTTTTTTAAGTTGGTAGGAGAGAATTAATTTTCTGTGCTCATGGTTGTTTCCAACTTCAGACTTAAATTTACAAGCATAAAAATAAGCTTCCCCCCCCACCTAAAATGTTAAGTTTAAATACTTATTCCCTGGATCAAGTTCTTGGCAATTACAAAGTAGACTGCAAATGTATCTATGGTTTTATAATACAGACAGTGATGTAATTGTAGATATATTTCTTTAGGAAGATGGTGATCTTGCAATGGTTAAGTTTCCCATCAGGGCTCCTGATCCCAGTCTGAAACATCAAGTGTCAGCTGTTACCCAGCTCCCCTCTTCCAGTCCTCCCTGTGTTCCCCGATAAGGTCACAACCCTTCATGGTCCTCCACTCACTTCTTCCAGGGATTTTGTCATGATTGAATTGTTATATTTTTTGTTTCTTTGTTTGCTTATTAGTTGGTTCCCCATAGACTCTAAACTTGGTTGGAGCAGGATCATGAACCTTTGTTCTCCCAATTCTATCCCATTACCTGGCAGCTCAAAGGTACTGTGAATTTGATCATTAAATAATTAACACTATGGTGCTTGCTTCAAGTGTGACTATTGTATTAAAAATTTAAAAAATGATAATATGTGAAAGATATTAGTAGCTAAAGGATAAATAATGATAAAGTGGCAAATTTTACCCGGAAATTTTTAGAAATAAAACATGACTTTATCACTATCTACCTTGCTGGTTTAATTAGTCAGGATAGGTTAAGCTATGCAGCATAAAACATTTACCCAAATGTTAGCATTTGTCTGGTGAGACCAGTGGAAACTACATCTCTAGATAGTTAGCCAGGTACCCCAGCTGACTGAAGTTCCACTATGTTGGGACACAATATCTCAAAGCATGGTTTCTAGGGCTGCAACAACAAGACAAGAGAGAGGGCACGGGGAACTCACACACTCTCAAAAACTCTGGATTGGTCATAATGAGTGCCACTGTGCACAGCCATTGGGCCAATACTTGTCATATAACTCTGTCTAAACACAGGCGTCTTGAAAGACTTTATGCAAAAGAAAGAGAGACAAAGCAGATGTGGTGAAACTAAAAAATACCAATACATAATTTTTTCTTTCCATTTTCATTGGAGATTCAAGAGGTACACGTGCATGTTTGCTACATAGACATATTGAGAAGTGGTGAGGATTGGTTCCCACTATCCTTTCCCCAGATAGTGAGCATTGTACCCAATAGATAAAATTTTCATACTAGATAATTTTTGTTTCGGGTTTTTAATGAGAAATTGCATGCATCATAATAAATAAATTGAAAGCTAATTCTTATGAGGCAACAGGTCTTCATCAGAAAATATCACCTACAAAGTAAAGTGCCTTGATTTAACTTTATTAGATGAGTCCCAAACACCATCTGATGGTAATATTGCTAAATTATTTAATATCTAACAAGTTTTCCTTCCTTCCTTCCTTCCTTCCTTCCTTCCTTCCTACCTTCCTTCCCTCCTTCTCTTTCTCCCCCTTCTCCTCCTCTTCCCCTTCCTCCTCCCCTTCTTCCTCTACTTATCCAATAACAGCATAGGTTATTAGAAGATAGGAACAATACAATATTTTTTTTTTGATTTGGGATTTTGTGCTTTTTAAAATAATTTTCACATGTTAAATACTTAAGTGACAAATACATACACAAAAATAAGAACAAACAATACTTGATAAAATTATTCAACAACTCTGTTTTTGAAAAAGTATTTGAAATAAAGCATGGTAATGATTATAGTGACAACTGTGACCATGATTATAGGAATGGAAGGACAAAGTTGCAATCAAAGTTCCACACTATGGGATTCTAAGTTACTTTTCATAAATGGGAACCTGGGTTTTTATAAAGAGGTTTTTACTGAACTTCTAACTAATTTTAGAGCTTACTGACTACTTATTTTTCAATTTAGTGAAATGACTGACTAATAACAAGTGTGTTAAGCCAAAGTAGTGAGTAAAACTAAGAAAACTAGTCAAATTGGTAGAAAATACAGTTTAGCCTCAAATCATATCTAAAAGACAAAGATAAAGTGAATGTGAACAACAGTTGTTTTGGTTTGGAATCTCTGACCCCATTTCAGTGTAATTGTTAAAAATCTCCATGTCCTGGATTGACTTTTCACAGGGACATCTTACTGAATCAGAGGAATGGACACTCAGCCACATCTAATTCCCCAAAACTGCACATGCACAGACTAGGCATAAAGGCTAGACTAAAACATTCTCACATAAAACTAAAAGCTGAAATTAAATGTAAAAATGTGTATGCCTTTATGAAACAAAGACATGTATGTTATAAAAATACAGATTCTAGGAAAGCTAGTTTGTCTCACTGAATCATTCTAATTTGACTCCTACCATTTTCTACAGAAGAAAGAATTATCTCAAATGAGAGCACATAATGCCTAGTGAGCTTTGCCAAACTTTAGAGATGTCCATAATTTTGTTTATTGCTAGATATTTATTGAAAATATGCTTTACATTATGAGTTGAGAGTAAAAAATATTTTGCATTAATATTGTTACCAATTATAGAGTAAAATTGACATTGTATTTAGTTTTTTCCATATTTCTTGACGTAAAACCCTCAAATTTGTTTTGATTGAACACTATTAATGTCAGAGTTACTATTGTCAGAGTTATTATGTCAGAGTTACAATACTATTATGTTATTATGCCAGAGTTATAATAATATTCATTCAAAAAGTATTTATTGGGCACCTACTCATGTCATTATTCTAGACTTTTAGTTTTATATCATTTACACAAACAAAACCTCTGCCTTTATGGAGTGGAGGGGACAGATGCTGACAATTATAGGTAGGTAATCTATATAGTGCTAGCAGGTGAGTAGCATGGAGGTGCTGAGTAGGTGGGTGGGGCGGGTTAGGACTCATTGAGAAGGTGACATTTGAGCAAAGACTTGAAGGTAGTGCAGCAGGAGCTAGGTAATAATTTGAAAAACAGTATCCCAAGCAAAACACAGTAAAGAACGAGAGCCAAGGTGTGTGCCTGCTGTGTCTGTGGAAAAGACAGAAGGCCAGAATGGCTTGAGACGAGTAAGGGAAGGGGAGAAGGGTTGGAGTTGAGACGTGAAGAGTGGCAGAGAACCAGGACTCAGGTGTTCACTCAGTGAAATAGGAGCCTGTATGTGTTTTGAGCAGGACAAGGACATGATCTGAGGGATGAAAAGGATTCCTCTCACTGCTAAGTTAAGAATAAATTGCAGGAGTTCATTGCTTAGTTGAACTGTGGTGTCTCCATGTGGCTCTTTGAGCTATGGCCACCATGTTTCCTTAGCTTTGCCCCGCTCCCCTACCTTGGGGAAGCAAATCTCTCTCTCTCATTTACTTAAAAAAAAATTAACTGTAGGGAAACAGGGGCTGAAGCAAGGTCAAGGTGAGGCAACAGTAACTAAGAAGAGGATAAGAACAGGAGAGGTGAGGAGAGGTGATTAAATTCTGGAAGTACTTTGAACAGCAAAGTCAATAGGACTTCCTAGCATATTGGATGTGGAGAGAGGGAGGGGAAAGTGAAAAGGGAAGGTGAAGAGAGGGGGTGGGGAAGGGAGGCAGAGAGAGAGAGAGAGAGAGAGAGAGAGAGAGAGAGAGAGAGAGAGAGAGAGAGAGAGAAGACAGAGGAGTGAATGAAAACTCAGGTTTTTTGGCCCAAGCATGGGAAAAATGCAGTTGCTATCAACTGAGGTACAGAAACTAGGTGAAACAGAGCTGAGGAAGATCAGAAGTTCAATTTTGGATACGTTGAAATTGAGATAACTGTTGGGCTTTTATGCGGAAACGTTGAGTAGTTAGTTGGACATGAAGTTGATGTATAAGGTATAAAAGTATAAGAATTTAGGCTGGGGTCGGTGGCTCAGCCTGTAATCCCAGCACTTTGGGAGGCCGAGGAGAGTGGATTGCCTGAATCTGTGAGTTCGAGATCCACCTGGGCAACTTGGCAACTTCATCTCTACAATAAACCAAAAATTAGCTGGGCATGGTAGCACGTGCCTGTAGTTCCGGCTACTTGGAAAGCTGAGGCAGAAGGATCGCTGGAGCCTGGCAGGTAGAGGCTGTGGTGGCCGGGAGTGTGCCACTGCACTCTAGTCTGGGCAATAGGGTGATGTTCCAACTCAAAAAAAAAAAAAAAAAAAAGTATGAGAATTTAAATTCTAGTAAAAGTTGAGGGAAGACAGACATTAAAACAGTAATAGAAAAAATTATGATTTTGTTCAAATAGGAAAAGATTTCCTTTAGGTCCTATATGTTGCATTATAGCTATATATACCTATATGCCACACAATTGCTTCTAGTCTTGCTGGTGGGAAAACAGCACCATCTTGTGGGGAACAATATATAGATGTCTTTAAAATATCTATGTAAAAATGGTAATGTAGCACACCTTGCATTCTAAAGAAATGCAGTTCTTTTTTGAAAAAAAAAGTTTTCACATTTACTTTTTGTTTTTAATATGTATGAATGCATAATAGTTACACACATTTATGGAATACCTGTGATATATTGATATAAGCAGAGAACTTGTAACACATCAGAATGATTGGCATATCTATCACTCCAAATGCTGATCAGTTCTTTAAGTTGGAATATCCCAAATCCACTTCTCTAGGTATTTTGAAATATGAAATAAATTTTCTTTAACTTTATTTGCTTTATTGTCCACAAACACTATAACCTTTTTCTTCTATCAAACTGTATCATTGCACCCATGAACCAGCCCCTCTTTATTCCTCCTTTCATATCGGCCTTCTTAGCTTCTGGGTACCTTCATTCTACTATCTCCTTAAGATGCATTTTTAGCCTCTACAAATGTTATATTTTGGGGGTGTGATAATGTTATTGTGGCTATGCAGGAGAACGACCATCTTCTTCAAAGACAATATATAAAATATTACAATGCTTAAATAATTAAGGATAAAATATCCTTATGTCTGCAATTTACTCTCAAGTTTTTCTGGACAAAAGACAAGTTTATATCTGTATCTATATCTATGCCTGTGTCTGTTTCTATGTGTACATCTATGTGTGTCATTTTATGTCTCTATTCTTATATCTTACCTATATCTACATCTACCTATGAAACAAATTATTAACAATTTTTGGCTGGGCACCATGGGTTACACCTGTAATCCCCACACTTTGGAAGGTCAAGATGGGAGGACTGGCAGTATTGCTTGAGTCCAGGAGGCAGGAGTTCACTGAGTTTGACTGACAGAGTAACACCCTGACAAAAAACAAACAAACAATCCGGCATATGGGAGTTCTGTCAAACTTTTTATAAATTTGAATATTTTCAAACTGAAGAAATTAAGGGAAATATGTTCCCATTTATTATCTTTTTTCTGAATTACATCTTTTTCAATAAAACAGGCTATAGACAATAAACTATATTTGATAATTAAAACCAATATTCAAATTCAAATATGATGGGGTGATATGTAAATCCAGACTTAACCGCAAATTTTTTGCCCTTGCCACAATTTTATATTGTTTTACAGCACACTTAGTCACAATCTTCACATAAATTTGGAAAATACTAATGTCATTTATTTTATTTCCCTATTACAACTCTCTTTTGACTTTACATTCTGACTTTAACTTAATTGTGACTTTGTCAATTCTCAGAGCACTTTTAATCTATAAAAAACGTTTGCACTAGATGAAAGTTCAGGCTTCAACTCAACCTAAGATTTTAGACTTTTGTGGATTTTGCATATTCTGCATCTTATATAAAATAAAATGAAATATGATATTGTGTGTATGTGTATATATATATATATATACATATATATATATCATCTTGAAACCTGAAAGACTATATGATTCTTTCTAAATTAACAATAATATATACATTTAGGTTTATTAAGTTTAAATAGTACATATATTATATTCTGATTATTTGAATGTTATAATTCATGTGTATTCTAATTTTCAATATAGTCAAATCTTTACACATTCCACAGATTTAATCTTTTGCTATATTGTTTAAAATTAGGATTTCAGAAATGAGTGACTTCTATCATTGGAGTAATGAATGAATTTTAAAACATTTTTATTTTAATAATTTAATCATTTAAAAATTATTTTAAGGCAATTCATCTATGAATGGATTTCTCTCTTCCTTAACGCTTCATAGCCTCTACCTACATACATCTTGCAATGAAAGTCTCATTCACCAGTGGAGGGTACTCTGAAAGCTTTTACTTTGTTTCTCTTTCTAGGATAGCCATTTCCTTTGCATTAATTAAATTCCGCAAACTTGCTTTACATTCCACCTTGCTTTAACAGAGAAAGCATTGAGTAATGGTAAAGGAGAGGAAAGGCAGATATAAACAGGAAAAACACTCAACAAATGCAATAAAGAATGGGCACAATGTTTTGGTGTAATAAATTGAGATCACTTTAATTTGGGTAGGGAAATTTTGTGGACTCTGCAAAGACACTCTGACTTATGGGACTATGTTGAGTAAATTCCAGTGCAAAATGTTCTCAGTATGTAAAAATCAAGTCAAATTAAAATTAATTGAGCAAAAATTCAGAAAATAAGAAAATTGTTGGTTTCTTTCTCAACCTCTCTACCCATCACCCAGAATTCTTTCTCTTGAACCTAACTGAAAACCACTGTATGAAAGGAAACTATTGCCCTCTTGTTGGAGCAAAAAAGAAATGGAAACATATGGGTTGTTATGTTTCCTCTTCCAACAGGGGACTGTTATTTTCCAGTGTTTTAGGGAATTCATAATTATGTGTGTTTTTTATCATATGCTTACATGGAAAGGCATTTCAAACTTTTCTTGATGGCAACTTCACTCTTCCTGTGCATTATCTATTACTGTATGATACATTAGTCAGAAATTGGCCACTTAAAATGGTAAACATTACTTTCACATGGCTCCATTCGAGTCTCATGAGACTGTATTGACAACATCATCAGCCTGGGCTGCAGTCATCTGAAAGCTTGAATGGGGCTGGGACATCTGTTTCCAAAGTGGCTCACACAGGCTTGGCAAGTTTTCTGTTTCTTGCCACATAGACCTTGAGTTTCTTCATTAATAGTAGTTGGTTTTCCCCAGAACAGTTGTTGATCTAAAAAGCACAAAACATAAATTTATTTTATGACCTAGTATTAGAAATTTAACTCCATTATCTGTGCAATATCTGTTTGATTTTATAGGTCTGCTCTCTTCAAAGTGTCATTGGAGTCATATTGGAGCTTGGCTACCATAAACTATTAGCCTCAACTTCCCAACACTGATTGGTAATGAGTAAATTAATCAATGTTAATATACTGGTAACACATTAGTGAATGTTTGGTTTTTAAAATATAAGTAAAATAACAAAATATTAATGTTGATTTTCACTTTGCATTCATCATTTACATTCTCATCCCTTCTTTCCTTCGCTATAATGAAATTTGAGTACATTTTCTCATTTAAATTTTTAGAGCTTTGCTACTTATATGTATTCATAAATGATAAATGTTACCTTTTTTCTTATATTTGCATATTTAGAATATACAGATCAATTGAAATTTTTCTTGTACTCAATAGTAAAAATTTTCTTATTTTAATTGAGAAATAATAATTGTATATTTTTATTATGTACATCATGATATCTTGAAATATGCATAGTAGAATGGATCAATTGAGCTAATTGAAATGTATTTCTTCATATAATTATCATTTTTGTGGTGAGAACACTTATAATCTACTCTCTTAGTGATTTTTAAGAATGCAATACATTGTTACTATAGTTGACGCTGCAAAATAGATCTCTTAAATGTATTCCTCCTGAGATTTTGTATTTTTAAACAATTTTTAGCTATAGTTCATTTATTTTAATATCTGTATATTATTTTTATGATGATTCCAATATACTGTTCTCTTTATTGATGAACATTTATGCTATCTAATTAACTTTTTGCTGAGTTTGAACATCTTTTCATATGTTATTGGTCATTTGTATTTCTTTATATGTGTGTATGTTATTTGTCCTAATTTTTAAACAAGCATTTAGTGTTTGTTATTCTTTTTAATTAGGTGTTCAGTTGCTTTCTGAAGAGCTCCTTCTGTATATGCTTTAAGCCTTTCAAATTCATTATGTCCAAATACAACTCATTGCTTTCTGTTCTCCCATGATCTTCCTCTAGTAATTCACACTTTTGTAAGTAGCACACTAATTTACCTAATTGTGTAGGCTAAACATTTGTGTATCTATCTGAATCTTATTGAGACCTCCTTCTGTAAGTCCAATTCATTACCATCCTTCCAACTCCATCTCCTAAATCTCTCTTCATCCTATGGCCCTTGTCTGACTTTTTGCCGTCAACTTCTATCAATTTATTGGGTTAATTTTTGATCTGTCCATGCCAAGAAGATTGATTGTCTACATTGCCACTAGTTTTTTCTACGACAAGCATCATTTTTCTTTCCTAATTAAATTTAAGAAATGGCACACAATCTATCTGAAATTTACTTTGCCAGCCTTACTGCCTGCTTCAGTTGACTGAACTTGTACAGTCGTTTTCATTATTTTGTACAATCTGTTCATCAGTGTCCAAACATGCTCCCACCTCAGGGTGTTACCTTTTCCCTTCTTGCTTTCTTGAATGAATTTCCCCCAGATACTAGTTTTGCATGGATCACTGTCACTTTCTTCAGACATCTTCTCAGATGTCAATTTTTTAAAAAGACCTTCCTTGACTACCCTGTCTAAATAGCCTTCCATGATACTCTATCCTGTTACCTGTTTTATTTTACTTTATGGCATTTTGTGGCACTTCTCACCAAGTAACACATTACCTAATATCTTTTTTTTTATTGAAAATATTCAAAGTACTTTTCTTTCTTTCCCTCCAGGTATTCAGTCACATTTGTAGAACATACACTTACAATGTTATGTTTTTAAACACAGAAATACAAAGGGGCTCTGGGCAGCTAAGCTGGGTTCTAACTTGACAGATGTCAGGTTCATTCCTTCAGCAGAATGTAGAGAGAGCAGTGTATGGAATCATCCTTCTCAAAAGATCTTTATTGAAAATAGGGAAGAATTCGGCTACTATTCCAGATCTGACTTAAGTCTTTTATAACGTTCACAGTTTAATCTGGAGTTTGAAATTAGGTTTTTCCCCTAAATTGTTAAATTGTTCAGGAAAGCATCTTTTGAAAGATTTTAAATAACACAATTGCCTGACAATTACTTTGAACACACCGACCAATTTTCTTCCACTGAGAAGAAACTGAGTTCTTACAAAAAAAAAAAAATTACTGTCTGTAGCACACTGGAATAACAATCCAAAAACCTAATAGCTGGAATCCATTTTTTTTTCTTGCTAAATGATCTGAACAAGTCATTTAATGACTCACTTCGCAACAATTTCCCTCTGACTAAAATCAGAAACATTTACTTAAGTTCTTTGTGTTTCTAAAGGTCATAACCTAAAGAAACAAAGTCATAAATAAGTGAAAAATCTTCTTTACTTCCTTTATTCTTTAACTGTCAAATTAGATTTAAACTTACATAGGTCTCTTTCCAAACCCCTACCACTAATATTTCTATTGGGCATTTTTTAGAGCTATGTCTATGGTGCCTGCTAGCACACTAATATTTCTCAGATTTGTACTTAATTCCTAAAATAGAAAGTCCAGTTCAGCCCATGGCTGGCATTGCTGACAATTAACTTGAGCATTTTTCATTATGTCTTCTCTTAGTAGCAGTTGGTGTTTATTCTCTGCCTTTAGCACAGTAATCGATGTCAGTGTCTTAAGTGTATGTCACAGTGTTTGGAACAATTGCCTTCATAAACATTGAATCGTAAATATTTCAATTTTAAAGATAACCATTTTTTCATCTTTACCTGACATATGGAAATGGAGTCTGACTTTCACCATCATTAAAACTTGCACATTCAGGGCTAAGTTCTTCTCTGCTGTCAGACTAAAAGGAAGTGTTGTCAGAATTAGTTTTGTTGGTCTTCCAGTAAGCAAATGGGATCATATTAAAAACTAGGTCACTTATTTTCAACTTTGGAAGTTTCTCATCCAATTTATATAGTGAGTTAAATTTACAATAATCTATAGAATTACAAAAACCTAATAAAGTTGTTGTATCCTCAAATTAGCTGTTTTGTGACTATTGTCATTGATTGGATGCACTTTTGACTCAGTAAAAATTATTTTTTCTGATGTCATGATAATAAAAGCATCAACAACAATAACCATTTGATAACATTTATGATCATTTAACATTTGTCTATAACCGTAACATGCTTTGCATGTGTTATCTCAATTTATTTCAATAGCTATTGCAATATAGACTCTATTATTCCTATTTTATAGAAACTAAATCTTAAGATTTATAGAGATTATATAATTTTCTCATGCATTTATAAGAGATAGATTATAACTGAGAATTGATCCCATATTGGACTGTGGTATATTTATTAATACAACAATTTGTCACATTATTATGTCAAACTAAAATTTCAAGTTTATTTGAAAAAACTGTATTGTGATGTATGAAGAATTAGGCAGTCTAACTCAAAAAAAGA
Source organism: Carlito syrichta (assembly GCF_000164805.1). Classification (NCBI taxonomy): domain Eukaryota; kingdom Metazoa; phylum Chordata; class Mammalia; order Primates; family Tarsiidae; genus Carlito; species Carlito syrichta. Next base: position 251,854 of record NW_007246688.1, on the reverse strand, counting down.
ACTGAGATCCCATAAGCATTTAATTTGTCAAAATGATCAAATTTTATTGGACTATAAAATATTTAAAAAGCGAGACTATTTTGAATTTTTTTATAACTTTACATTTAAAATTATGTATGTATTGTTAGATACTATCTTTTATAATCAAGAAAATATTAATGCTGTTTTAATTTATGAAGAACTTTATTAAATGACTTTCTTCAGTCATTGATAATATTTAAATACAAGTAATATATATGGCAATCTTTCTCTGTCTTTACATTAAATGATCTTATTAAATAGCTATTTATGATCCTGCTTAAGAATCAGACAGTGCCAACCCTATAAGTTTAATTTTACCATGTACAGAAAACAATATATATGGAAAAAAACCTTGAACACATTTTGGTAAAATGAATGAGGGATTTGGGTAAATTTTTTATTAGTAGTTAAATGTATATTTAATACTGAAGAACATAAGACTATAAAACATAAATCATCAAACAGAGTTTCTTTTAGACGTGCAGTGTGCAAAGGGGGGGGCATGCTTAGTTTATAGCAGTTAAGTGGAGTTTATTTCACAAATTCATCAATAAGTAAGGACAAGAAAAAACGTAGAGAGAACTTAAATATGAACCAAGTTCTAGGATAGTTCTAGCGACTTGCTTCTCTTCTGACAACCTCGCTTTTTTTCTCAGAAGTAGCCTTTCTTTTTCCTCATGCAGTCTCTGGCATTGTCCACAGCTAAGTTATCCTCTGCTTTGGTTGTTACTGTTACTGTTTCTACAACCTAACTATCTCTTCTCTCTTTTGTTCTGTCCAAAGCTTTGATTGACTCATGGCTACTCCTACAGGACCTACTCAGTGGTGGTATCACTGGCTTTTGGGAACACATAATTCTTTGTTATAGGGAACTTTCTTGTGCACGGTAGCATGCCCTAGATACCAGAAATGCTCCCCAAGTTGTGGCCATCAGAAATTTCTCCAGACATTGCTAAATGTTCCCTGAAGGGGAAAAAAATCATAAGTGTGTCAATCACTGACTTACACTTGAAATTTTTTTGTCATATGTAAGCCTCCTCCTCCTTCTCCACCTCCCCAGCCCTCAAATCTCACTGTTAAACTCACCTTCAGAGAGAGTTAGTTCCCCAGAAGATGGCGGTTTGCCCAGTCAGTATCTCACATGACCTTTCCATTAGAGTTTAATAATATCTTAGCCCTAATCCTCTTAAGGGATGCTAAATAAACCCAATTAGAGACACAATTTCCCTGTATTCTGTTACTGTTTATAAGAATTTATTTTTTTAACTTAAGGAATTTTGTAGAAATAATGTCTTTAGAGGTGAAGAAAAATTTATTTAAAGTTCAATGACTCCTTCATTTTCACATCTGTTTATATTTTATTAAAACCAAGTAAAATAAAATAGACTACTTTTAATTTAAAATATGATTGTTAATGTGATTTAATTTTTACAAAAGAAACTCTATCCCTCTATCACATCTATCAGTATATACATAGAGACATTGTATTTACATGGACAACTTATATTCCAGAGTGCCTAGGTTCAAATTCAGATTGACATTTACTAGTTGAGTGACCTTGGGCAGTTTACTTAACCCACTTATGCCTTAGTTCTCTTAAATGAAGATTAAAATAGCACCAACCTTATAGAGTTTTTAGGATGATTGAATGAGTTAATATTTTTTAAAAATCTGTTTAAGATATCTGTCAAATACACAATCAAAATAGTAATCTTATTCATTACCCTCAAAATTTTCTTCAGATATCATTCATTGTATTGATTATAGTGATGGTCTCACAGGTATATACACATATCAAAATAATCACATTATACATTTTTAAACTATACAGTTTGTTGCATATTGATTATACCTTAATAAAGCTGAAAAATGTAATTGTCTAGTAAATAAATAAAAATGCATTTGCAATGATATTCACCTAATGATAAAAATGGTTATTTCTGAACAGTGGTAGTCTGCATGATTTATTTACAACTTCACTAAACTTTTGCTCAGTGTAATTAAAATGTTATTCTTTTCTGCATTGTTTATCATTTTTATAAGGATTATCTAAGATCAACATGAACTATTTATCACAATTTCTTAGAGGGAAGAATTTTGAATATAATCATGTAATCAATATTTATTTCCAATCTTTACAATTTTTCACTCTTCCTGATGCAGGCTTCTAATTTAATATTTCTCATCCAAATTTCCTGTGCTATTATTTCATTGTTTTATATTTGACATATTCGCATCTCACAGTGATGACTTACTTTGACTTCTCTCAATTTGACTATGAAAATTCCATTTCATAACTTTGTCTCATTTTGTATTTCTTTCCTGGTATTCAGTAAAATTACACAGAGGAAATAAACTCTTCCTTATATTTAAATGTAATAGCTTGCTATAATCTAAGTGCATCATTGTTGCTTCCTGAATACAGTAAACAACTGCTGCTAACCAATTTTGGCTTAGCAATTTCTCACATAGAGGAAGTGTTCAATTCTTACATTTCCTCTTAACTCTTCTGCGTCAGATTAATTTTGCTTCCTCTATTGCTTGTTTCCTTTTGTTTCCACAAGTTGTAAAAGAACATGACATTCCTTCACTGAACTATCACTGATTATACCAAATTTTATCAATTTTTTGTAGCATAGTATCAAGAACACCCTCCTATTTCTTCCTCCAATACACACAAAATGATCCTTTCATGTGTGAAACTGTGGGCAATTTGAAAAAAAATCAGACTATTGACTGCAATACAAAACATCTCACCCATAATGATAGGGCTACCATCGCCTCATATATTTAAATGTTTTAGTTGATGTCTGTGTTAAACATTCACTTTTAAAAATTGCTTTTATTTTTTATTACAAAAATGTACATTCATTTTTAATACACATATTGGAAACACTTAAAAAATACAAGTAATTAGTTTATTGTTTCCCCATGACACTGGTCATTGCAGTGGCTGTCCCAAGGCTTACCTTTGTGAATGGACACGGAATGGAGAGAACCGAGGTACAACTGGTGACAAGAGGCTCCTTCTTATGAAATAAGCAAGCATAACACTGCTTCACATTTCCATTTATTTATTTATGGCCCTGTGAGCAGCTTCGAACTAACACATCTCTATCTCATGTGACATAATTATGTTTTTATTCAAAACATACTATTTGACTAGCTACTCTTATTTTTAACAACAACCTCAGTCCATTAAGGTGTCATTTTATTCCCTTATGTAATTCTGTTTTATTTCATTCCCTCAACTACTTTCTCAACACTTGATTTTTTTTCCGTTATTCTCTAACAGTTCTCTCCTCTTGTCCTTTATTTATTTATTTATTTAAATTTTTTGAGTCAGAGTCTCCCTCTGTCATCCAGGCTGGAGTGAGTTGGCATGCTTATGGCCACTGCAGCCTTGACCTGCTGGGCTCAGGCCATCCTTTCATCTCAACCTTCCAAGTAGCTGGAACTATAGGCATGTGCTACCACACCTGGCTAATTTTCTTTCTTTCTTTCTTTCTTTCTTTCTTTCTTTCTTTCTTTCTTTCTTTCTTTCTTTCTTTCTTTCTTATTGTAGAGACAAGATATCTACAATACCTAATTGCCCAGGCTGGTCTCGATCCCCTGGGCTCAGGCAATCCATGCATCTAGGCTTCCGAAAATGCTGGGATTACAGGCTTGAGCCACCACACCTGGCCACCTGCTCTTTTCCTTTAAAGGTGATAGAATTCTAACCTTGATGTTCAGAACATGTCAGAATCTCATCACATCTGGCTACTGCTTCTGATGTGGACCATGTGTTCCATTCAGATAACTTGTCATGACTCAATGAATATGCCATGCCATTCATTTCAACAGATTTGTATTTTATTTTCTTTTTTCTTTTTTTCCAAATTTGGATGCCTATCTCATCCTCCTTCAACACTTTCTGGACTTGACTTTTGCTTTAAGTCTCATGTCAAGTTTTATTTTCTCTAAATACCATCAGAGAACACATTCATTCACTTCCTAGTCTGACTATCTTTAAAAGTAAAGTCTTAGGATTTAGAGGCATAAGAAATGTTGGAGAACATGGAGTTTGATATTTTTGTGAGTCCTGGAGAATTTTAGGGAATTCATCCTTGTCAATGGACTAGCTATTGCTAAGCTGAGATTAGAATTTACCTACCCAGATTTTATAACACACAACGATGCTCTTTTTCCACTACCGTGTGGTTTTGTTTTGGAATTTAAATGCATCTTATGTTCTTGTTTCATTGTGTGAGTTTGGTTTCCCAATTTGGTAAAAGTTTCTTGAAATTTAGGCTCATACTTTATATATCCTCGAAGTGCTTAGCCCAATCCAAGCCATAGAGCTATTGAATACTCTCTCTCTCTCTCTCTCTCTCTCTCTCTAGATATATATATATATAGATAGATAGATAATCTATATATATATATATCTAGAGAGAGAGAGATAATAATTATATATATATAATGATAAATCTCTTAAAAATAGACATCTACCAATCATTAACATGTGAATGATACTCACATGTTAATGATTGGTCACATGTTAATGATTGGTAGATGTCTATTTTTAAGAGATTTATCATTAAGCCTGCCTATACTCCATATAAGCATTGTGAAGCATTTTGTGATCCTTTATCAGTGTCTAGTTTTGACCATTATTAATCATAAAATAGTGCTGGATAACTCTCTGTCTCCCTTTCACCCCTGCCACCCTAAATTACTATTAATCAGGTTCATCACCTTCTTTCCGTTTGCTTTCCTTGGCAGTAGGAAAAGACAAAGATCTGTATGTAGCAAGTACTCTCATATCTCTGCCAAAACAGATCTCGTTGAGAGGCTGCAAAAGGCCAGAACTCAGTGTAATGAAGATCTTTATATGTCTTTTAAGACTTACTTCCATTTTTTGTGGTCCATTGCCTACTACTTAGTAGTTTAGATTTGGTCTTTATGTGAAAGGTGAAAAAAGGTAGTCGCTGTGCTCATTGGAAGAGGTTATCTTTGGAGATTTATGTATAGTTTTTGGTTCTCTTCTAATGGTTTTCCCACAAATACAGAGCTAAATCTGTAAGAAAGTGTGTGTGTGTGTGTGTGTGTGTGTGTGTGTGTGTGTGTGTGTGTGTGTGTGTGTATAATGA
>NW_007246688.1:241852-246678 GCF_000164805.1 Carlito syrichta | reverse complement strand
CTTTCAGTTTGTTTAGTTTGTTTGTTTCTGCTTTCTTGTTCTTCTCTTTTTTCAGTTTAATATGTGTGTGAATATTTGTGTGAAGGTCCAATCTGAATTCTTTTGTTGTTGTTCTTTTTCTCTCTCTCTTTCTCTCTTTCTCTTTTCCTTTCATCTTGCATTGGGCATGTGTGCATGTGTTTGGTTTTCCTGGCTTTTATTTTAGTTTTAGTTTTTTGTTTCTGTTTTGCTTTGTTGTTTTTCCAGTTTGGTGTGGTGTGGTGTGTGTGTGTGTGTGTGTGTGTGTTTAATTGTTCTTTGCATTGATTTCTGCTTTTGTTATTCCGTGTTTATTTTTTTAATTTTTTTCAAATTTATGTAGATCTTATTTCACTCTACTTTTCTCTGTTCTCCTCATTGCTGTTACTGTAGCTTGAACTCAGAGAGTACACACATGTATTCATTGCATTGTTATATAGAGTGGTGGTGGGGAGTGGGTCTCAGGGAACCCATACCACAATCAGTGAACACTGTGTTTTGCAAATAGTTTCTGAATCCTAGCTCCCCATCCTCCACCTTTTTTTTACTCTCAAACCTACAAGAGACAGCAAAACTTCCCACTCACAGCCCTGTTTCAGAACCCTGATCAGGAAAAAATAGAGGGCTGAGAAAACATTGACGTGAAAGCCTCTCCCACTGCTACTGAATAACAGAACTAAAGAGAAAAGAAAGATCTGTCACAAATGAAGAAAAATCTATAGAAGAACACAGGTAATTCCTAGTGCTACAAAGAGAAAACACCTGAAAAATCAGACCTCAGAGCCCAAACAATGGAAGTCATCAACAACTGGACCCAGAATATAACAGGGATTAGGGAATGGACGGAAAGAGTGAATAAGACTCAAGAAAAACAAGATGTAACACTGAAAGAACTTGTAACAGAGATTTTGGTCATAAAAAAGTTTAATCCAGGAAATAAATAACAAGATGACAAGCATGGAAAGCAGAATAAATCAAGCAGAAGAAAGAATCTCAGAACTTGAAGGCCAAAACATGGAATTAACCCAATCTGTAAAAAACACAGAAAGAAAACTCAGAAAGAGAAAACAAAGCCTTCAAGAGATGTGCAATTATATGAAGAGGTCAGACCTATGACTGATTGCTATCCCAGAAGAAGAAAGAAAATGGAGCAAGTATTCCAGGAGGTTATCCAAAAAACCTTTCCCCATGTCACCAGAGATGTGACCATCCAAACACAAGAGATACAGAGAACCCCTGCAAGACATCAAATAAGAAGACCAACCCCTTGATACAAAGTAATTCACCTACACAAAGTGGGTACAAAAGGAAAAATCTTAAAGGCAGCAAAAAGAAAGGTCAGACTACTTACTGAGAAAACCAATCAAAATAGTAACACATCAGCTGGGCTCAGTGGCTTAGCCTGTAATCCCACACCTTTGGGAGGCTGAGGTGAGTGGATTGCCTCAGCCCGGGGGTTCAAGACCCACGTGGGCAGCGAGACCTCATCTCTACAATAAATCAAAAAATTACCGGGCGTGGTAGCACATGCCTATAGTTCCAGCTACTTGGAAGGCTGAGGCGGAAGGATCACTGGAGCCCAGCAGGTCGAGGCTGCGGTGGCCGGGAGCAGCCACTGCACTCCAGTCTGGGCGACAGAGTGAGACTCCAACTCAAAAAAAAAAAAAATAGCAACACATCTATTGGCAGAAACACTACAAGCTAGAAGGAACTGAGGTCCAATACTCAAAGTCCTCAAAGATAAACAATTTCAAGCAAGAATGTCCTACACATCCAAGCTCAGCTTCATGAGTGATGGAGAATTAAAATCCTTCCCAGACATCAAATCCTAAAGATTATGCAGTTTCCAGACTAGCTCTACAGGAGATGTTTAAAAGGTATTAAGCACAGAAGAAAGAAAAAAAAAAAGAATGACCACACATTCCCTAAGGGAACAGCAGAACACAGACTCAACAGAGAATACATCACAACTGCAAACTTGAAAATACACACATACATCAACCCAAAAGCTAAAAGAAAACAAACAAAGAAAAATCTTATAAGAACCTCATGATGGAGATAAACAATCACATTTCAATAATCAGTCTGAATGTGAATAGACCAAATTCACCATTGAAAAGACACAGAATGGCAAACTGAATAAAATACCATGACCCAATAATTTGCTGCCTCCAATGATAAAATGTTCAATCCATCAACAAGAAATAGCCATCCTAAACATATATGCACCCAACACAGGAGGACCAGCATTTATAAAGCAACTACTAAGTAAACTAAAAAAAGATATTGACTCTGACACTATTATAGCAGGGAACTTGAATACTGCACTGGAAGCCCTAGATAGATCATCAAGACAAAAAATCAACAAGGAGATTCAGAACCTAAACCTGACACTTGACCAAATGGACTTAATAGATACTTACAGAGTATTCCGCCCCAAAATCACAGAATATATATTCTACTCATCACCACATGGAATGTACTCCAAAATCAGTCATATCCTTGACCATAAATCCAGCATAAACAAATTCCATAAGGCTGAAATATTGCCATGCACGCTCTCAGATCACAGTGGAATAAAAATAAATATCAACACCAACAACATTTCCCCAAAGCCCACAAAGACATGAACACTAAACAGCAAGATGCTGAACAACTACTGGGTCAACACTGAAATCAAAGCAGAAATTAAAAGTTTCCTGGAAACAAATGAAAATGAAGAAACATCTTAACAAAATCTCTGCGATGCCAAGAAAACCGTTCTAAGAGGGGAATTTATGTGTCTACAAGCACATATCAAGAAAACAGAATGATCACAAGTTGAGAGCCTAACAAGTCACCTAAGGGAGGTGGAAAGAGAAGACCACCAAAACCCCAACTTTAACAGAAGAATCCAAATCACCAAAATAAGAGCCCAAAAACGGGACATAAAAGATTAAAAAAAAATCATAGAAAACATCAACAAAACAAAAAGCTGGGTCTTTGAAAGAATTAACAAGATTGATGGGCTCCTAGCCAAGATTGACCAAGAAAGAGAAAAAGCCCAAATAAACACAATCAGAAATACAAACGATCAAATCACAACTGACCCCAAAGAAATACAAAAGATTATCAGAAATTACTATGTACACCTGTATGGAAACAAACTCGATAACCTAAATGAAATGGAGGACTTTCTGACATCACACAGCCTCTGCAGGTTGAAACAAGAAGACATTGAGACACTCAATAGACCAATAACAGCCAAGGAAATTGTTATGAGAAAACTATCTACAAAAAAACCCTGACTGGATGGCTTTCCAGCAGAATTCTACAAAAGGTAAAAAGAGGAGCTGATGCCAATCCTATTGAATGTATTTCAGGCAACTGAGAAAGATGGAATCCTCCCATATTATTTTATGAAGCTAACATCACACCCCAAACCAGGTACAGATCCAACAAAAAAGAGAACTACAGGTCGATATTCCTTATGAACATAGATGCAAAAATCCTCAACAAGATTCTATCATATCAGATCCAAAAACACATCTCAAAAATCATCTACCATGACCAAGTAGGTTTCATCCCCATGATGCAGGACTGGTTCAACATTCACAAGATCATAAATGTAATTCAATACTTCAACAGATGTAAAAACAAGAACGACATGATTATATCATTAGATGCAGAAAAAAGCATTTGATAACATCCAGCATCCCTTCTTGATAAAAACCTTCAAACATCTAGGTATAGAAGGAACATACATCAAAATACTATGTGCAATCTATGATAAACCCATAGCTAACATATTGCTAAATGGATGGAAACTGAAAACATTTCCCCTGAAAACTGGAAGAAGATAAGGCTGCCCACTCTCACCCCTCTTGTTCAACATTGTGTTGGAAGTCCTAGCTAGGGAAATTAGACAAGAGAAGGAAATTGGGGATATTCAAATAGCAAAACAGAAAGTCAAGTTCTTCCCCTTTGCTGATGATACAATCCTATTCTTGGAAAATTTAAGAGAATCTCTCCAAACATGCTTGGACTGATAAAGGACTTTGGCAAAGTCTCAGGGTACAAAATAAATGTGCAAAAGACAATTGCATTCCTATACACCAAGAAGAAGCAGGCAGAGACCCAAATAAAGTGCACAATCCAATTCACAATAGCCACACACAAAAAATGAAATACCTTGGCATCTTCCTAACCAGAGAAGTGGAATACCTTTTTTTTTTTTTTTTGAGTTGGAGTCTCACTCTGTCGCCCAGACTGGAGAGTAGTGGCCGCTCCCGGCCACAGCAGCCTCGCCTGCTGGGCTCTGGCAATCCTTCCACCTCAGCTTTCTGAGTAGCCGGAATTACAGGCATGCGTTACCACGCCCGGCTGATTTTTTGATTTATTGTAGAGATGAGGTCCCGCCGCCCAGGCGGGTCTCGAACCTGCGGGCTCAGGCAATTCACTCACCTCAGCCTCCCAAAGGTGCAGGATTACAGGCTAAGCCACCGAGCCCGGCTTGGAAGACCTTTATAATGAGAACTACAAAACACTTCTCAAAGAAATCCAAGAAGACACAAACAAATGGAAAAATATTTCATGCTCATGGGTTGGAAGAATCAATATTGTTAAAAATGACCATCCTACCAAAGGTAATCCATAGTTCAATGCAATACCCATTAAATTACCAACATCATTCTTCTTAGACCTGGAAATGACAATACAGAAATTCATATGGCACATAAATGACCACAAATAGCCAAAACAATCCTTAGTACAAGAAGCAAAGCAGGAGGTATCACACTTCCAGACTTCAAACTTTTTTTTTTTTTTTT
>NW_007246688.1:240805-241832 GCF_000164805.1 Carlito syrichta | reverse complement strand
ACCACATGCAGAAGATTGAAACAGGACCCCTACCTATCACCATACACAAAAATTAACTCTAAATGAATCAAAGACCTAAATGTAAAACCTCAGACTGTAAGAATCTTAGAAAATGCAGGAGAGACCCTTATGGATATTAGAACTGGCAACTAATTCCTGCTCAGAACCCTAAGTGCCCATACCATAAGAAATAAGATAGACAAATGGGACCTCATCAAACTGATGAGCTTCTGCAGAGCAAAAGAAACCATCAAGAGAGCAAGGAGACAGTTCACCGAATGTTAAAATATATTTGCCAACTGTATATCTGACAAAGATCTAACATCTAGGATCTACAAGGAACTCAAACATGCCTAAAGGGAAAAAACCAAACAGCCCCATTAAAAAGTGGGCAAAAGCCATGAACAGACTCTTCTCACAAGAAGAGATACAGGCAGCCAACAGACACATGAAAAAGTGCTCAGCCTTACTCATCAGCAGAGAAATGAAAATCAAAACCACATTGAGATACCACCTAACCCCAGTAAGAAAGGCCATCATTTTTTTATAAAAAATGGCCATCATTAATCAACAAACAACAGATGCTGGCAAGGATGTGGATAAAAAGGAACTCTTCTATACTGCTGGTGGGAATGCAAACTAGTGCAACCTCTTTGGAAGACAGTGTGGCAATTTCTGAAAGAGCTAGACATTGACCTTCCATATGACTCAGCAATTTCCCTATTAGGAATATACCTGGAGGAACTCAAATCATTCTACAGAAAAGACACCTGCACATGTATGTTTGTTGCAGTTCTATTCACAATAGCAAAAACATGAAACCAACCATGCTGTCCATAAAAGCTGGACTGGATTTTTTAAATGTGGTACATATACATGATGGAATATTATGTAGCCATAAAGCAGGACAAACATATGGACTTCACAGCAACTTGGATGGATTTAGAGTCAATCATACTCAGTGATCTAGCACAGAAACAAAGAACAGAGTACCATATGTTCTCACTCATAAGTGAACCTTGAACAA
>NW_007246688.1:230697-240785 GCF_000164805.1 Carlito syrichta | reverse complement strand
GTGTGTGTGTGTGTGTGTGTGTGTGTGTGTGTGTGTGTGTGTGTGTGTGTGTTTAGTGGGGGGAAGCTGGGAAGCAACTGCTAAGACAGTTGTGTGGAAACCATGACAGAGTCATAAAGTACACTACACAAAGAGAGAACGGGTTTGAACATAGAAAGTCTTATAGTGAATTACCCTTTCACAAGAGAGCAGTCCCTCTGGAGCATCAAGTTAGTAATCTAAACTATACTTTACTATTAAAACTGCTCAGGCTTAAAATAAGTTGTCTCAGTCATTAATTCAATCATAAAACCACTGAATAAACTAACTGACATCTTTGTATAATGGGGATTTAATTATAACTTTAATCTTGGCAATGCTGCTTGAAGTGAAACCCAAAACTAAACTCTGACCATAAATGTGTATACTCAATAAAACGTAACTTTTCCACTCATTAGTGACACTTCCTTCACTTAAGAGGTTTCCTTTTCTTAAGCTGTCAGCACATTTGGCCCTTTCTCCGCTTTATGAGTTCTTAGGAGACCTACGTACTTCTTCCAATATGGAGACGGTATTCAGAAGCCCCTCAAGTGACCTATAACTTAAAACTTATATTTGACTAGAATTTCAACTTAGGGAAACTAAAGAAAGGCCCAGTAGCTGCATGACACACTTGTTTTACCTGTAATTATTATTATTATTATTATTATTATATGAAAGCTTAATGTTTATTACATTTAGCAGAAATGAATTAAAAATAAATCTTCCTTCTTCCAATATCTCTTCACACTTAAGAATACTCTCAGGGTCAGGCACAGTAGCTCAAACCTGTAATATCAGCACTTTGGGAAGCCAAGGTAGGAGGAATGCTTCAGCTTAGGAGTTCAAAACAAGCCTGGCCAACATAGCAAGACCTTGTCTCAACATACATACATACATACATACATACATACATACATACATACATACATATATATTAGCCAGGTATGGTGACTGATGTGCCTGTAAGCCTAGGTCATTGGGAACTGAGGTGGAAACATCGCCTGAGCCCAGGAGGTTAAGGCTACCGTGATTTCACCACAGCACTCCAGCCTGGCTGACAGAGTGAGACACTGATTAAAAAACAAAACAATAATCACAAAAATAACACTCTCTACTGAGATGAAGTACACTGCCATAGAGAGAAAGCAGATCAGCCTTATGCACTGAGTTACTGGGCACATAACAGAAGGCATCTCTGACCCTCCGGCATGATTCTTAGGCTACCTTCTAGAGCAAGGATCAGAAATGATACCTCCATAGCACAAGCTTAGGGTTTTGTTTAAATTTGCAAAAGTAGGCTAACTTCTCTAACATATAACATATACTTCCCAAAGCACATAAGCCCTTGACCAGTAGAATTTTATTTTTCACAGAGACCAGACAGGTGAACATTTGGACAGTTTGTCTTCTTTACAGTCCTTTGTGCTCCCAGGTGGGTACAAGTTCTTTCATCTTCAACAGATTTTTGACAATACCCTGTGGGCCACCATCCTGGTTGACTTGAAAAAAATGTACATTGGAAAGAATGTGTGGTAGGTTTTCATGACCAGTGTTGGTAGTAGCAGATATCATTTTTGCTTCCCTTCTATTGGTGAGAAGTCAGTATGTGGCCACACTAAGTCAAAGAAGGCAGGGAAACATGGTCTGACCCCATGTGCAGGAAGAAGAGAGACTCATGCATTTAGGTGACCAGGTAGTCATTTCTGACACACCCATTCAAGCTCATTTCTATATTTTATCCTTGAACAGCTCATCTCAAGAAAACTTGTGTCTTCCAAAAGGAAATCTAGCCAGGCAATTTCCAGTGTTCTATTCCAGAAAGGAGACTTGATTTCTCTCAATGAAATGGAACCCATTGATAGCAAGCTTAGTATCTTCAAGAAGATATAATTTATAACAAGATATTTTATGACACTGGCAAGCTTCTTTTCTTTTCTTTTCTTTTTTTTTGAGTTGGAGTCTCTCAGACTGGAGTCACCCACTCCTGTCACCCAGACTGGAGTGCAGTGGCCTGCTGGGCTTCTGCCTCAGCCTTCCAAGTAGCTGGAACTACAGGCGCGTGCTACCACACCCGGCTAATTTTTTGATTTATTATAGAGATGAGGTCTTGCCAAGTTACCCACGCAGGTCTCAAGCACGCAGGCTCAGGCAATCTACTCACCTCAGCCTCCCAAAGTGCGAGATTACAGGCTGAGCCACTGAGCCCGGAGCAACTTATTTTCTATGTTTGAAGGATTTGAAGGGTTAACCAACTTTATTCTTGTGTAAACCTGTCCTTTTCTATTCCATCCTGTACTGGACAATTTGAGTACTAGGCTGAAAATTAGGGTCTGTAGAATTGGCTTGAGCTTTCATATTTCGGATCTCATCAAGAAATCTGTGTCCCTAGAATGCAAATGAATGATGGTGACAGAATTGGAGGCATCAGAAGATGCCACACAAATCAAGTCTCACATTGCTCAAAACCAAACTGGCATTCCTGGTAGTTTTCTTCTCTCAGAAAAGACCATCTACTGTCTCAAATGACTTCTATCCATGAGCACATCTGAATACTGCCTCTTCCCCGTGGTTAGAAAAGGTGATTGCTTCAACTGGGGCCTTCAACCTCCCTATTGATGCAATGCTGGACAATCATTCCCCAGAAGTGAGTAATTTCAGTCTGGATTATCTTAATAAGACTTCTGCATCTTTCTGGGTATTTGCTGATCTTTCTCCTGGTAGCTACCACTGTGCACAACTCTTTTAAAGAAGTGCTTTCAATAGGATGACCAACGGTTTCAGTTTGCTTAAGACTAAGCTCCTGGTACACTGGAATTTCAGTGCTAAAACCAGAAACCTGTCTGGAGAACCATTAAGAGTTGGTCCTCTTAGAGTCTTCATGTTCTTTTGAGCAGCTGGTAACAACAGCAGCACAAAATCCTAAACTTCCTCATCTTTTTCCTCAGTATAGTTTTTACTTTCGGTGAGGCAGAAATCTTCTGTGTTGATTTGGACTTGGCTTGCAGAAAGTATTTCTCAAGTTGTGGTCCCAGCCAAATAGGAGGGTTTTTTTTTTTTTTTTTGAAGTCCCCAAGTCTTACTTCAGATCAACCCTCAAATATCAGAAGGTGAAACTTAGGAAATTGCATATCTAGTAAATACTTTATGCTGAGATTTAGTTGCACTAACATTTGGGCTCTACTGTTTTTTGTGAAGTTCATGTATAAAGTAACCTCTTTTTCATCTATCTGGATCAAGTTTAGGTAACTACAAAGTTTGGCAAAAGCCTTACAAATCTTTTTCAATGCACAAAATTTCATTTAAGAAATACAGACACATATGCCAATGAAGCTACAAGTTATAGTCACTTACCTGGGAGTTGCCAAATTCCTGGCCTATGCAGGAGTGTTTGTTTTATAAATGTGATTTTCCAAACAACTTTTTTCTCAGTTTCTCCATCTACCGCTGTCTCAGGGCAATTATGGAATGTCTAAGCTCCCATCAAGCCTTTATTTCTCTTGCACTTTCCATAACAGCCATTTAAAAATTATCTTTTTCATTGTCATATCTATACCACTATCAATTTTTTTTTGAAGGAAAGCTTAACTTTTTCTTTCAACTCCTGGTTATTTGTCACTTCTATCTCACAATGGTTAACCCAAGGAGAGAGCCCCTCAATCCTGAAATCTGAGCCCTGTGAATTTGTCCTACTCACTGTATGTCAGCACAGTGTGTAAACCTCTTCTGAGACATGCAGCAGACTCCCTTCTCCTCTCCTCTCACTGCCTCTGGACTAGGTAGTGGGTTTTCCTATGAGGAGAGAGAAAAGACAACGATTTGCATTGCTTCCCGCTTTTGTCACTAGATTTAAACTTTTTTTCTTTAATGGCCAGGTATTAGCTAGGGCATTCTGTTTTCTGGACACTGTATTCCCTCCAATTTATTATCACCATTTTAAGGAAAGTCTAGAGGGAATGAACCTGTTGTGGTCATAGTATTTGTGGCCATTAGATGGCACTGCTAGTCTAGCTTTGCTGTCAATTTCCACCACTGTGGGATTTTTACATTGAAGCATAAACAGAAAGAGCCATCATTTATATCTCACGATTTACTTGGCTGATTAGAGGCACTGCAATGCTTCACATTGTTTCAGAAATTAAGGTGTCTGTTGTACTGTTAAAGCTGGGAAAATGATACTGCTCTATATTTGGGGGTATGTGATAATGCAGTTAAATAGTAGTAAGCTGGGAAATGCCTTTCTTGGGTGCCTTGACTATATATTATTGCATATTAAAGATCCCAGGAAGAGCAAAGCACCTCTTTCTTAAAGATAGAGCTCGGTTTTACCATATCTCTCATTAAGACAACTCTTATTTCCACCTGTGGCCTCTCCTATTTTCATCTGTTAATTAAGCAGTACATCTAACAACAAAGAAGTTGACTCAAAGAACCATTATGCCCTTCAACCCTTAGGAACATTGTAGAAGACATAACTTCCTGGGAGCACTGTAGAGACTCCTGAGTATTAAGTAATTGCAAGTTAAATTGTTGGTCATCTTCTAAATATTTTGCTCTTCTACTCAGTCTTTCAGAAGAGAAGTTTCCACATTAAGGAAAGCATGAGCTAGTGGAAATTCTATTTCCCCTCTGATCCAGATCCTTTCCATAATAAATATCCTAAAATAAAATGTATATGTAATGTATATCATCTGCACACATAATTTACAAATAATTTAATGCCCCATGTGTAATGTAAAGGACAAGTAAAAAGTATGAAATTGATGATAAAATGGTCTGCATTTCAATATGTAATTTCTTGGGTATGAGTACACCAGAAAACATAACAAATTAGTCAGATATCTGGATCCAAATACAGAATTACCAGTAATGCAACAGTTCAAACATGTAAACTAATACAAGAGTTTTGCTTTGCCAGCTAAAATACCACCCACCATGAACAGTTTTGATCAATGTTGTGAACCAGTCTAAAATGGTGAGCCAGTCTTGATACAACTCCAGAAAAATTTAAAAGTACAAATTTACTGTACTATACAGTAGCTGCATTTCTGGTAAAGTCAATGTGCATTAAAATATACAAAAATAAGTTGCCTTTATTTGCAAAGTAGAATTGGGTTTACATAGGTGACATATTTGTAATAGTCTCAGCACCGTACCACCGGGTTTCTCACAGTGGGAAAATCAGTTTTCTGAGTTGGAGATTGCTCTCTGAACCATAATTGGCCACCTGGTAATAGTGAGGGTAAGGAAGAACAACAGACCCGATAATGAAGACCACTGCAGAGAACTCAAGTGCAGATTTTCTCATGGTCATTGTGTTCTCAAGCCCAGCTTTAGTCTTCCACTTGAGATCCCTGATTGGTCCTCTTCAGGAGCTCCTGGTCCAAAGCAATGACGTTATTTATGTCAAATCAGTTGTCCTTGAACAATATTAGTAGTTTCTCAGATTTGAATTCACAACTTATTTTTAAATAATTGGTAGTGTGTCACTTTCCCAATACTAACAGGGTACAAAAATTAAGAATTCCTCAATTACAAGATAGAAAAGAGATTGTAACACCAAACCTATTTATCACCACTAGAGAGGCGGCTTGGTATAGAATTTTAGGGTCAGGTACACATGTTTTCACATTTCAGTTCTGTAGGTTACTGAATAATGTTCATTATGCTTCTTAATCACTCTGAAGCGTCCTTTCTGTCCTTCACAGGCTGTCATAAAGATTAAATGAAGCTTAATAGGTGGAAGCTAGTCTTTTTTTTTTTTTTTTTGAGTTGGAGTCTCACTCAGTTGGCCAGGCTGAGTGCAGTGTCACGCTCACAGCAACCCCAGCATCGACCTGCTGGGTTAATGCGATCCTTCAACCTCAGTCTTCTAAGTAACCAGAACTACAGGCACAAGCTACCGCACCCAGCTAACTTTTTTTTTTTCTTTTAATTGTAGAGATGAGGTTTCACCAAGTTGCCCAGGCTGTTCTCAAACCTGTGGGCTCGGGCAATCCCCTCACCTTGGCCTCCTAAAGTGCTGGGATTATAAGCTTGAGCCACCGCGCCCAGCCAAAGCTAGCTTTCTTAATTCATCCAGTTCTCTCATGAAATAAAGAAAGAGAGGCACATAAATACAGATAAAAACTCACAGAAGGTATGATGATAGAAAACACAAGACAGAAAAATATGAGTTTTTCTGGGAGAGGATAAAGCAAGAATGTCAAAATAAAATTAAAATCTAACGTCCCTCTCAAAGTAAGATTGTGTTCTTTTATTCGTTGTGGTAAGAAATGGCTAGAACTGTTGCTGCTTACATGAAAAAGATCAGAGGGAGGTTGTTATCATAATTTATTATGTGGATATGATGTTTACTCTTCCCTTTCAATTTTTTTTATTTTTGTTTTTTCTGATAGAGATTTTATTGTATTTATAATGATTTGGGAAGTGTTGACATCTTAAAATATCATGGTTTCCAATTAGCGAACATAATATTTCTTTTTCTTTTACTTATAGCTTCTTAAATTTCCGCCAGCAACAGGGAAGGGGGGGCACATCTCATCGATAAGAGTACCTGTGCGGGGAATATGTGTATACCTAGCCCTGAATTGTACCCCACAATTTTAAGTAAAAATTAAAAGAGGGAAAAATTTCTACCCCCTTTTAAAATGAGCTTAAAATAAGTAAAAATAATGGGGATTACCATTTTTTTTAGTTAGACAAATATCATTGCCACCATAGGTGGTGTCACATTTTTCAGTGTCTATTTACCTGAATAAATTTCAAATTTTCAGCATTTACAGTAAAAAGGAGGCATCTAGAGAATCAGAAAAATAAACTCCCATGATATTATAAAAATAGGCATATTGGCATATATGCTTGCATTCAGAAAAAAGTATATATCAAGAATTAATTTTGCCCTAACAAAAATAATTCTGCTAAAAAATGCAATTTGTGCTTACCACAAGGGGCTCACTGATTCATTAATTTGTTTATTTATTTTTAAAAAATATCTTACATTCCCACTTAATGTATTCCCCATGATAAGTGTTAGGAGTCCAGTAATAAGTAGATTACAATAAACTCCTTTAAGTAGGCAACATTCAATGCTAAACACACTTAGTTTAGAAACAACAACAACAAAAACCCTAAAATGATAGCTATTGTCATTTATCTTCATTGGCATATTTTCTTCTGCCTTTTCAGGATTGCTTTCGCATTGTGATACCATTCATGTAAGGCTAAGCATGAAATCCTTATAGTCAGCAAAACATATTTTTAAAAAGCATTCGAAAAAATAAGCAACTCACACACAAAAAAAGTAATTTCAAGGGGCTGATATAAATGTGTTTTTTTATTAGAATATAAAATTGTCAGGAGATTTGTCATGTGCAGTGATCTACAAGATGCATTTGGCACAGCAGTCTACCAATTTCTTATGGATCATAGTACAAAATAATTCCTACTTAAGGTTATCAGAAAACTTCAAAGACTGTCAAATATCTTTTTCCAAGATCTCTATTTTGAAGTGTTAGAATTTCACACTGTGATGACTTACCATGAATAAACCCCCAAAGGTATTTTGGTTGAACTTTGCTCTGATGCTTGGAACTAATGATTCACTCCAGTGGCATAGCTAGCAATTTAAGGCCTTGAAACAAAAAGGAAAAATGACTCTAGTTTCCACATCAGCATTCATAGTAGACCCGCTCTTATCTTCATTCTCAAGTCAAACCAGAAATTGAGATGTGACGTGGTTCCTGAGAGATTTGAAATTTTCAGCTGACTAGTTTTAAATGACAAATTTAATTTTACCCTTCACTTGAATCTGAAATAATTTCATGTTGAATAACATATGGAGAACATAACTGAAAATATACTAAAAATCATAGTTTTGGTCTCATTGAATTTTTTGATTATTATTAGTTTCACATTTAAATTTCAGTGAAAACCAGTGGTTCAGGGAACACCTAAGTGATAACCTTGGGATTCATATATAAAGAAATGTTGCTAAAGCTCAAATGAAAATGACCTGTAGTATATACATGCTTTCGAAAAGTTGCTGTTCATAAATGCCTGTTTTCTTCCAAAGAGCCTCCATAATGTACCCTCTCATGATATGTCCCTAAGATATATTATCAGGTTTCTATTTATACAATAGAATAGTTACTCCACCTGGCAATTATTGAAGTCTTACGAAGTAGGGCAAGGAGCTTAGCACTGGAGTCCTCCAAATAACTGCGATATGGTCCTTATTCTAAGTTTGGTCACAGTCTGCCTGGATTTAATAAAAAAGAACAGACTTGTTACTTGAAACATATTCAACAAGGACTTCCTCTCTTTATGGGTCATACGCGGATTGCATGTGAGCTATGAATGTACAGTCTTTCCTTAACTGCTCTGAAAAGACAAGGTAAAAGTTCTGGGAGGGCGCGGTGGTTCAAGCCGTGACTAGAGGACTGCCTGAGCCCAGGGGTTTGAGACCAGTCTGGGCAACTTGCTGAGATCTCGTCTCTATGATAAAAAAAAAAAAAAAAAAAAAGGCCAGGCGTGGTAGCGCACGCCTGTAGTTCCACCTACTTGAAAGGCTGAAGCAGAAGGATCGCCGGAGCCCAGTAGGTTGACGCTGGGGTGGCTTTGAGTGTGCCACTGGACACCAGCCTGGGCCAACTAAAAAGAAAAAAAAAAAAAAATCTACAGACTCTATGGGGAGCTGTCGGCAGATCTTGTTATTGGTGCAATAATAATTTTAAAAATTTGTTTAATTTTCTTCTGGTTCTTAGATATGATGGTCTTCCAAGGTATGACTACCTGCTTTCCTAGACTTTCTAGCAGATTTGCTTAACTGCACAGGTTTCCCAATGAGTCCAGTAAGCCTCAGTCCCATCATGCTGTAGCCACTGGTACTCAACCCCAACTGTCCTTTAACATCACCTGAGATGCTTTAAAAAGAATCCATGCCCAGATCCACTCCAGATTCAGAAAATCAGAATCTCAGTGTTTAGAGCTGGAGACTTGCTGTCTGTTGGTTTTAAAAATTTCCAGTGATCAATCACAGAAACAAAGAACAGATATACCATATGTTCTCACTCATAAACGGACCTTGAACAATTATCATAATACTATAAGAAAGGGATTGGCAGCAGTGGGAAACTGCCAGGGGGGGCAGGATTGGTAGCTGAGGGAAACTGCTAGAAGAGAGAGGGGGACACCTCATCAACAAGGGTACCTGCATAATCACCTAGCCCTGAATTATACCCCACATCTTTAAAATTTTTTTAAAAATTAAAAAATACAGAACACGGAAAGATCACAAGTTAACAGCCTAACAAATCACCTAAGGGAACTGGAAAGACAAGACCACAAAAATTCTAATTTAAGCAGAAGAATCCAGATCATCAAAGTAAAAGCACAAATACAGGACATAGAAGATACAAATATCATATTTTAAAAATCAACAAAACCAAAAGCTGGTTCTTTGAGAGAATAAATGAGATTGATGCACCCCCTAGCCAGAATGACCAGGAAAAGGTGACAAAAAACCTAAATAAACACAATCAGAAATGCAAAAGATCAAATCACAACTGACCCCAAAGAAATACAAAAGGTTATCAGAGATTACTATGCACACCTGTTAGGAAACAAACTTGATAACCTATATGAAATGGAGAACTTTCTGACACCACACAGCCTCCCCAGGTTGAAACAAGAAGACACTGAGACACTTAATAGACCAATAAAACCCAGGAAATTGACTCCATTGTACGAAAACTACCCACAAAAAAAAAAACCCTGGACCAGATAGCTTTCCAGTGGAATTCTACAAAATGTACAAGGAGTAGATGATACCAATCCTATTGAAAGTATTCCAGGCAATTGAGAAAGCTGAAATTCTCCCAAATCATTTTACAAAGCTAACATCACACTAATACCCAAACTGGGTAAAGATTCAACAAAAAAGAGAACTACAGGCCAATATCCCTAATTAACACAGATGCAAAAATTCTCAACAAGATTCTAGCAAATCAGATCCAACAACACATCTCAAAAATCATCCACCATGACCAAGTAGGCCTCATCCCCAGGAT
>NW_007246688.1:218840-230677 GCF_000164805.1 Carlito syrichta | reverse complement strand
GGGAGGAGTGGGGAGTGGGATGTGGGGGGGGGGTTGGCAGTTGAGGGAAACTGCCAGGGCAGAGAGGGACACATCCACAAGGGGTACCTGCATAATGAACATGTGTATACCTAACCATGAATTGTACCCCACATCTTTAAGGGAAAAAAATTCTCACAGTGATTTATAATACGCAAAGTAATTGAAAAATGCTACAATAGAATTTTCCACGTTTCCTTTGTCAAATCTGATCACTAATTTGTTCCAAGAGTTAACTAGCTACTGTGTTACAACATGAAGGAGATGAGGAAAGCAGACGAGTGATGTGTCATACTATAAATTATATAAATCTTACTCCAAATATTTCATCTTCCCTCCAGACTCACACAGTTTACCCACAAAGCCAGGAAGGAACAGACTAATCTCTTTAAATACAGCTACATTATTGGAACCTTGAGTTTTACTTTGTTTAACTTCTAATGCAATGTAATAGTCTAACACAGTGTAAGTATTACATTTGTAACAGTTACCACACTTCCTTTCAAAGGAGTAGCTCGCTACCTCACAAGGCAGTTTGTTATTTTAATAGAGATTTACAAATCAGAAAACTGTTCTTTATGTTAAACCAAAATACTTTTCTCTATAATTTTACTCACTAGTCCTGATACAAATTTCTTTGAATACAGTGGTTCCCCCTTATTCATGGGGGATACATTCCAAGACCCCCCCAGTGGATGCCTGAAACTGCAGGATATATATAGTACCTAGTAGCTACTAAGTGACTAATGATATGCTGGACAAAGAGATAATTCAAGTCCCTGGTAGGAGGAAGAGGGACTGCTTGAAATTTCATCATTCTATTCAGAACCGTACACAATTTAAAGCTTACTATTTGTGCATTTCTGGAATTTTCCATTTATTTTCTCTCTCTCTCTCTCTCTCTCTCTCTCTCTCTCTCTCTCCCTCCCTCCCTCTCTCTCTCTCTCTTTCTTTCTTTGTTGGAGTCTCACTCTGTCTCCCAGGCTGGAGTGCAGTGGCCACTCCCAGCCTCCGCAGATTCAACCTGCTGAGCTCCGGCGATCCTTCCGCCTCAACCTTTCAAGTAGCTGGAACTACAGGCACATACTACCACGCCCGGCTAATTTTTTTTTTTTTTTTATTGTAGAGATGGTGTCTTGCCAATTTGCCCAGGTGGATCTCGAACCCACGGGCTCAGGCAATCCACTAACCTCAGCCTCCCAAAGCGCTAGGATTACAGGCTTAGCCACCGAGCCTGGCCATTTATATTTTCAAAAGGCAGTTGACCTTAGATAACTTAAACTGAAGAAAGCAAAACTGTAAATAAGGGACGATTACTGTGTATGGGCTACTTCTTAATTTCTTTGCTTACCCTTCCAATAATTGAAAACAGTTATTAAAACTTATTTGTATCTTGTATGGATGAAACATTCTTAGTAACTATTCTCTTTAGACGCCTGGTGGCTTAAAAATAAGATTGCAAATTCTTTGACTTTTTATTAGTAGGTAGGGTATCTGACTGAGCAAATCCAGGTGGGCTTGTTACTGTAATGTGACTGTAATGAAGGTGTGAATTCCAAGGTTAGATCTTCACAATCCATGCAATTTACTCCTTTTTCATTGGAACACTATCTGATAAAGCCTTGATCAATCATGTAAGAAGTCCAAGTACCCCAGTGGGTCATGTTGACGAATCCATGTGTAGATGTTCCCATCAAAACTCAGCTGAGCTCATCTTCTGGTCATCTGTACAAAGCATCCTCCAGACTGGCTGAATCTCACTGAATTTTCACAATTGCTACTAGTGCATGGAACAGAAGAAATCCCAGCCAAGGTCTGTACAAGTTCTCACTCACAAAACCATGAGATATAATAAGATTACTATTGTTTTAAGCTACTAAATTTTGGGAGTAGCCAGTTTACTTAGCAACAGACACACACAAGGTGGTACATCTGTTACAAGATATATGATGTCATTTATTGTGTCAGAATCATTTTATACACCATGAGAAAAATAATCAGAAAATTTTTCTTATATCTGTTTACATACCAATGTGTGATTTGACACACAACAGATTTTTCAAACAAAAATGTAAAATATATCACTTTAGTTTTGTAGTTGCAAACATTGAGAAGTGTCAAGTCTTATATTTTATGATCCCTTTAATTCATCTATCTGAAGTCTGTGTCATGAACTTAAATTTTCAAGAACATAAAGGAAAGGAAGAAATAAGGGAAAAACTTAAAATATTTTCTTGATCTAATCTAGGTTAAAACCTATTGTAAAATATTATCTTAATTGGCCCAACTTACAAAGAAATGTGATGTCTCCAGAAATTAATTAAAAAGTTCATTAGTTTTGATCCCTTATCTTTGGTATCAATATGTATGCTATATACAAAAGGTCATGAATAATAAATTAAATATCATTTAAGTCAGTGAATAAAATTTATCAAATTTAGTAAAAGTAAGTTTAAGTATTTGGTACAGCCATGTTTACAAAATATAGCAAAAATATTGTTATCATGTGAGAGGCTGAATATTACCTCTTAACTAGATGCTTTCATGAATACACACACACACAGATGTACACACAGATGTTTAAAATATAACACAGAAAAAGACGTAATTTGCAGCCATGTTTTTTTAATAGAATTACATGCCTTCGCTATATTTCTAATTGTACCACGAGATGGCGCTCCACATTAGAAAGTTATTTGTCTCTTAATCCGAACTACTTGAGTGGCAAAAATAAATATTAAAAAAAAAAAAATCTTCCATTATATATTCCTTTGGAAATGCTTATTAAACAGTAAAATTTAAAATATGAAAAATCTAATCAATGTTTTCTGGGCATTGACTAACCCGTCTGAGAATGAGAATTTACACGAATATTTAAGCACTAATGAATTTAAGAAAATGTTTCCATTGTTATCAAATAAAAATGTAGGACAATCTATAAAAATGTAGTTTGAAAATTTTTGTTTTCACAGAACAATTATCGCTTACCAGTGCACAGATAATACTGTCACGATTGTCCAGAGTATATATATTCCATCAAAAATAAAATCTAAACAATTACAAAGTGAAAAGGCAGACATTAAGAAGATAGATAAGAATATTTTACAGAACTTGCATAAAAACCAAAAACAGGTAATCAGTACAATTATGAACAACAGGTCACCATGTTATCACAAATTGAATAGTCTTTGCTAGAAATATTAGTTTGATCTTTGTTCCCAGTCATTTGCATATAATTGCCACTTTTTTATGTGATCAAGAAATATTAAAATATAATAGAAAGAAATCATTAATGAAATTAGATTTTGTCGTCAAATTGTCCACAAAGTCTGGAACATTTTACCCTAATGTAGAAAATGCTGATTGTTCAGACTTATCTTCATTTGCTCAGTCGAGAAGTGATTCTAAGCCCACAATAAGTTTACAGCCTAGTGTCAAGAAATAAACAAATCTTTGTCCAGCTAGCCATTTATTTATTTATTCATCCATTCCTGCAATTGCATAACATGTAGTCATTGAGGGATGATTGTGTGAGGGTCACTATGCTAGCTCATGTAAAATGACACGTACTATTTACTATAAATTCTACACTAGCAGTACAAATAGAGTCTGGAAAAAAATAAAGGAGAAATAGACAAAAGGTGCTCAGATTGGTAGTATAATGCCACACAAAAAGGATGATATTTGAGCAGGCTCTGGAGGCTTATTTGGGGGTGTTGAAGATAAAGGAAGTGTTGGAAAAAACAGAAGAGAAATTTGGTTGCATTACACTGGATGTGGTTCTAAAGACAAATTAGATTTAATAAAGTGATATTTGAAAATAAAATGTATGACTGTTATCAAGAAGTCTTTACGGAAATCCTAGCCAGGACAAAATTAGGTGGATGACTCAATGGTGAGATTTCTGGGATGGGAATTCTCTAGAACATCTCTTATTAACCTGTAGTATGGTTTTCAAAAGTGCTTGAACCCATAACTTCTAAACTTGAGAGATGTTTTCTCATAAAACCACAAAGGCCTGAATGCTTTATTTTTACAATCCCTATGATACTTTTAACAAGGTAAAGAGAGAAGAAATAAAGAGATTCCATGACATTTTGGGGAATCACCACTTGGTGTTCAGATATGCTCACAGGATCCACACAGAACAAACCTCCACCTGGGAAGAATTGGTGTGCGCTCACAGGAAAGTTGAATCAGGTGTTTTCTTGGCTGTAGAAACCCAGAACAGATAGCAACAGTATCAAGAACAGCTCTACCAGCCTTTTATCATATACAATTTTGTGATTGTGTAATTTTAAAAGATGAATTTACTCACCCAGTTAAAAATGCCCAAGTTATTATCTATTGATGGTGGGAAATATATTTGCAAACAAGTCTGAGCCAGGAGTTTTCCAGATATACTAGGAAAACTCCATGCTCCCTGACCGCAGGTAGGGGAGGGTTTTGAGACAGAGGGATTGAGTTTCTCAATTCATGGATGACAAAGGAAAGTCTAGATAACTGGGTAAAGGAAACAGAGAGGAGTTTTAAGATGGAAAATGAGAGTCAAACAGAAACTTCTCAACCTTGATTTTTTTTCTATCTTAATACTTAGCTTAGGGCCTAAGCCTAAAGTCTAATGAAAGAGTTGGTCTGTCTGTCTCCAAAACCAACACTCTTCATTATTACAGTAAGTGGAAGAAAAGAAGTAATTACAATTAAAGGAAGCGAAGAAGAATAAAGATATATGTTTTATGCTTTACATAGGCAGAAATGCTGATTATGTTAGCACTTTAGATTGGAAGGAAAATTATTCAGAATATAGTTTACTCTTTTTCTTCAGTTCATGGATGCCCTTTCAATATTTTTTAAAGCTGCTTTTAGTAGTCTCTAGGGCCTAATTTTTATTAATCTATTTTTCTATTTTTATTAATCTAATTTTTATTAATCTATTAATCTATTTTACAATCCAATATTTATTGAGGCACTGTAGTAGACTACTTAAGGAATTTAGGCTGGCCAGAATTCCCTAGTTTGTAAGTATTTCTGATCATTAGTTGTCTATGTGTTCTCCTTGGAGGAAAAAAATCTAAACTGTTCCATTATTCCTTTGCCTTGTGTTAAACCCTCAAATATAAGTATTCTTAACCATTTTTCCCATCCTGATAGTCATTTACGTAATTACATTTTTTTTATTGTTGTTGTTTGTTTGTTTGTTTTGAGTTGTGGACTCACTGTGCCACCCAGGCTGGAGTTCAGTACATGATGACTTACTGCAACCTCCACCTCCTGGGCTCAGATGATCCTTCCACCTCAGACTTCCAAATAGCTGGAACTACAAGTGCACGCCACCATACCTGTCTATTTTTTTTTTTTTTTTTGGTAAAGATGAGTTCTTATTATGTTGCCTAGTCTGGTCTCAAACTCCTGGACACAAGCAATCTTCCTGTCTCAACCTCTCAATGTGCTGGGAATACAGATGTAAGTCACTGTACCTGGCCTGCAATGACACTTTTAATCACAAAACTACATATGCTCTTAGAATAAACACTTTAGAAGAGCACATACAAACTTATATTTTAAACCACTTTATTCTAACCATCATTTTTCAATAAAGAAGAAAAGATATCATTTTAAAATGATGATTGTTTATTTACATGGATCACCCTTTCCTTCCTCTTCTCAAACTCTCTTCTATGACAGTACATTATAAATATGGCATAAGATATTTTTCCTACACTGAGAGGTAAGACAATTAATCCATAATAAGAGAAACGAATTGTCAATCTAACAAGAAGCCAAGGAGTCTAGAACCTTCAATATGTTAAGTTAAAAATAACAATACAAAAAGGAATAAAGTGGGCTACCCAGTGGAATTTACAGGTCATGCATTAAATTAAAAACCTTGATTCATTGGTTGGGAGATTTTATGCTTGTCTCTACAGACAGAATGTAAACAAATAACCTTTTTTTTTTTTTTTTGAGTTGAAGTCTCATTCTGTTACCCAGGCTGGAGGGTAGTGGCACGCTCCCAGCTACTGAAACCTCGACCTGCTGGGCTCAGGCGATCCTTCCACCTCAGTCTTTCAAGTAGCTGGAACTACAGGCATGTGCCACCCTGACCGGCTACATTTTTGATTTATTGAAGAGATGAGGTCTCGCCAAGCTGCTTAGGCTGGTCTCAAGCCCACAGGCTCAGGCAATTCTCTCATTTTGGCCTCCCAAAGTGCTGGGATTATAGGCATGAACCACCATGCCCGGCAACAAATAACCTTTTATAGAACTTAAATAGTACGTTATTTTTCTAAAGTAATGGAATTGCTGTGTGGTACCACTCTCAATTTTAAAAATAATCTGCTTTCCTGAAATATCAGAATACTGATTAAGTACTACATCTTCAGTGATGGAAGATATTTTGATACAGACAATTTTTTGTTAATGGTTCAAGTACAATGAGTTTTTACTAGATATCGAAAATCTGACATTAGTTGTAAAACCTCATTGTAACAGATGTTTGACAACAAAAAGTGCTTGTTAGTACTCACCCTATTTGTCCAAACTATTCAATTAATAATGAACCAGTCATTCAGCTAAAAAAAAATCTTCAAAAAGGCAACGTTCTTTTCTTGCCTTTTCAATATAATTTGAAACTATCAACATTAAACTGAATCATAGAATTAGAACACATTACACAAGCGCGTTAAAGAGACTAAAATATGCAGTGGAAGTGAACAGGAACCAGGGAATATTTATAATTCAAAACTATTCTAAACTGACAATAGTGAACTACTACTGCATAGAAATTGGGAGATGACATTGTTTAATGCCAACAAAGGAGATGCCAAATACTTTCTTTAAAGAGGCCAGAAATAATTTACCAGGGAAACACTGCCCAATTCCAGAGACTGCATGTATTTTCATTCTTGTGAGGAAACCTATGAGATTCTAATTCTTTGTAAAATGTAAGAGAAGCAAAATGGCTCTCTTCATTCCTTACTTTAATATTAGCAAAAATTTGGGTGGTTAATATGTACCAAGCACTAAGCTAGATGAAGGAATTATCTTGAATACATAAAAAGGAAAAACAAAACATAAAAGTTCTATTTCCTGTCTTTCCATGGACATGCCATTGAGTCTAAGACACCATTGTTGTAGGATATGCCATTATTTTTTGTAAAACTAGGAAAGAAAACTTGCTGCCATCTGCACTATGACGTGATATGATTTGTAGAGAACATACAATTTTAAGGAAAATGCACTTGTTAAATGTGAAAATAAAAAGTGATTAAGGTATGTCTTTCTCACGAGAGTGATTTGAGTGCCAAATATACTTTAGTAGATCCTAAGCCCAGAATTTTCTCTGGAGTATTCCATGAAACAAGTAGCTATACAGAATTTGAATAAGTGTATATAAGAAACAACAAAAACTGCAAAGACAATAAAATATTCTTTGCTCAAAGAAGCTTGAGGAGTGATGAATTAAACACTATTAGACTCCTCTGCAGGATGTCATAGAGCCTTTAACATTCAAGAAATATTGAGAATCTCTAGGAGGTGAATGGGATAGCCACTGCTTCCCCAAATTTTCTTGACAAAAACAAACCCTCTTTTGTTCATAGGGTAAATTATGGTATTAGGGTTCACTGGAAAATATCAATGCAATCAGATTTAATTGAAAACAAGTAAATCAAGTTTATATAAATTGATTCTCTAAAATTTAAGTTTCTAGGAAATATAACAAATTTAAATTGTATGAAAAATGCATAATCTCTTTTCCTTAATCAATCTATGCCAAAATGAATACCATTTCCTACCTCACTGATATGGATTGGACATCAAGAAAAATTCAAATTTCTAGAACATTTTTTATTGGACAGCAATAATCTATTAATTGCCTTTTACCATTGGAGCGTTATCCTTTCTGTAGCACAATGCTGAAGAATACTGAAGTGGAAATCAGCCTGGATTTGCATTCTGGTTCAGCTATCTAGTGGCTGTAACCTCTTGGGAAACTTACTTAATGTCCTTGTGCCTCCTTTTCCTCACCTCTGAAATGAGTATGTTATGAACCTACCACATAGGTTGTTATGGAGACTTCAAATCTATGCAGACCTGTGTGTATATGTACAGATATAACTGAGAGTTTTGTTTTTTAAATAATTATTAGTAATCCCTCAATCAATTAATCCCCAAAATATTTGATCCTTTTATATTGACATTTCACACAAACATCACATCCAAACAGCTAACTCTGGCTAGGTAACCTCAGAATTTTACCCGGCATCCTCTAGTCTTTAAAGAGCATCTTTAAAAAGGTACACTCAGCCGGGCTCAGTGGCTCAGCCTGTAATCTCGCTTTGGGAGGCTGAGGTGAGTGGATTGCCTGAGCCTGCGGGTTCGAGACCCGCCTGGGCAGCTTGGCGAGCTCTCATCTCTACAATAAACCAAAAAATTAGCCGGGTGTGGTAGCGCACGCCTGTAGTTCCAGCTACTTGGGAGGCGGAAGGATCACCGGAGCCCAGCAGGTCGAGGCTGCGGTGACCAGGAGCGTGCCACTACACTCCAGTCTGGGCGACAGAGTGAGACTCCAACTCAAAAATAAATATAAATAAATAAATAAATAAATAAATAAAAAGGTACACTCAGGTACCACTCAAAGATTAAGAGTAAAATTGAGGGATCATAGAGAGCCCACTAATCTGAATCTGCTATAAAAACTTCACGATAGTATTATTTTACACAAGCTTTTTAAGAATGGGCAATTCACTCTCACAGAGCTTGCAAATGACCTTGCCTATGTATGCCATATCCAGGAATAGCTGTATAGCTAGACATCTAGATCTTTTAGATCTGTCATATTCTCTAGTGTCTACCCTTGTTGCCACTGAAGTCTTTTTCTCTCTGAGAAAATTGAAATGAGGAGAACAGTGTATATGTAACTGTGTAACTGATATATTCCACCATTTTCCTTCCTTGGGAACCAACATTTTAGGAGAAAACAAAAACAAACAAGCAAAAAACACTTGCTTTTTTTCTTTCCTAAAGTTTGCCTGACTGTTGACTCAAAAGAATTCTAAAATTCCTTAGGACTATACATGTTTCTTTTACTGTAATCTTAAGAGAAACCTTAGGGTCAGTTACTTCACATTACTCCAACTCTGTGAAACTCCTAATTCTTACCTTTCCAAATGTTGTATGTTGTGCATAAAATCTATGAAGAGCAAGAATAGCAGCTTTAGAATATTTCAGATATCCATAACCTGTGTAGTAGTAGAAAATAAATTATCCTCCTTTACCTCTTTCTTTTCTTTCTCCTTTGAGAGGTTAATTTCCAGTAAATTTCAGGTTAGGTCACTCCAAGTATTGTCACAAATTTGAATTATAAATCTAATGATGATTACTTTTGAAAGACAATGAAAAATAGAAACCGCTGGGCTCGGTGGCTCAGCCTGTAATCCTGCGCCTTTGGGAGGCTGAGGTGAGTGGATTGCCTGAGCCCACAGGTTCGAGACCCGCCTGGGCAGCGAGACCTCATCCCTATAATAAATAAAAAAATCAGCCTGGCGTGGTAGCACGCACCTGTAATTCCGGCTACTCGGAAGGCTGAGGTGATAGGATTGCCAGAGCCCAGTGGGTCGAGGCTGCGGTGGCCGGGAGCGGCCACTGCACTCCAGTCTGGGCGACGGAGTGAAACTCCAACTCAAAAAAAAAATAATAATAATTAAAAAAAAAAAAGAAAAATAGAAACCTACATTTCAAGAAAACAGTGAATTTTTACCGAATCTTCCAAATACCATGCTGTACTTTGGAGAAGATTATTTATCAGGTTATAAAGGTTCTCCGTACTGGAGAATTATTAAGAGGAAATGCTCTAAGCGGTTGACATTTCCTTCTGGGGACTGTGTCCAGGATTTAGGAAAATAAATGAGGCACCTGAGAAACATTAATAGGGCATTATAAAAACATAACTTTGCATTATTTCCTCAAACTGCAACACATTTAAAAAGTAGATGTTTAAAAAGATAAAGATATGAGTTTACCCTAGCATAAAAGATGGCAAAACCATATTGTAAAACTCCAAGAAGAAAAAGAAACAGGAGCAGAAGGAGTAATTCTCCTCTTATAAAGGAAAAGTGGGCCATTATTACCTATCAATTGGTTTTCTACATACCTGTTTAGCCTTCTACTTCCTCTTCTCTCTCCCCAAGGTAGGACCTGGAAGGAAATTGAAATATCTGGGGTGCCTGTTTTTCTGGTAATACAATAGCTTATAGCATTTCGACTAGCGCCAGATCATTGTCAAAACTCAGGAAAAAACTCTTTACCAGCAGTTTCTGAGGCACTGATCATATCCTTAAATATGATCTTCTGTGAGAGCATTTGAAGACTAAGAAACAAGAGTATATTTCTAGGCACCTTGTGCCTCCCAGATTTTGAGTTAAATAAATAAACACACAAACAAATAAATGAAAGACTGTAGATAGAATATAGAGCATCTCCTGCCACGTCCCCTATTGGATCTCTGAAAAGCCAGTTCCAGTGCTCTATATCTGAGAGATTTATAAGCAAAGCTGACAAATGCAACATTTTAATTGTAGCGTTCTATGCAAATAGTAGTATATATTTGTCCAGGTAAATGAAATAAGAGGGTTTGTTAGGATAATTTTAATTCCTTGGGATCTGTTCATTTTATGCTTAACATCATTTTGATTAGAATAAAGACATTCTTTATGTGATATTCAGAGAAGTGAAATTAATTATATTTCTTTAGAGTTTATTGTATTGTTGGTTTTACCATTCTGAAAAGTCTGTACTAAATGTCAAGCTATCATCATGGAAAGTTTTTTGTTTTTTGTTTTTTTTTTTGAGAAGGCAGGATTTATTGAAAGGACAGAATAGCTTCCACAGAGGGAGGGAACATGAAGAGGTGACCCACTAATTTTTTTAAACAAAAACTCTTCTATTTATCATTTGTATGTACCAAAATACCAGTGACTGAAAATCTTCTGAACAGCTCTATTCACACAGCACAGTTCAGTATGGCTGTCAGGGGAATATCTGAACATAAATTTATAAAAGTGCTTTAGCCCAGAGAAACATTTTTTTCCCTGCAAAAGTCTTGAAAGTTGCCCTGAGAAGATAAATTATTCAACATCAGTCTATTGTCATTTGGAAAACGTGACATAAGATCAAATTTTATTTCCTTTAGTGTTGAAGAATGATTCTTTTTTTTTTCCCCATCTCCTTTACAGTTTATTTTCACCTAAGCATAAAGTACATATATTTTTATATTGTTTAGCTTGCTGAACCGGCCACTTGATAACATGAACTATATAAATCACACTATAAAATAATGTTTTTCATGACCAGAGGAAAAACGAGATGATGAATGCCTTTATTTTATTTGGATCTGGTGAAAATTAAATATAATAAAGACTTCATATCTAAATGAACATGATCAGACACAAGTGTAATGGAAAGTCAGAGGATAATGTTGATGAAAAGCATATTTTGTTATTAGGAGATTTTGTTCCTAAATGCCAACACATTTAAAAAATAGTAACTTGTGTGCATATACAAATATATGCAATGCATATCATTTAAAATGTTTTAAAATTATTGTGGATGAATAGGCCTGAATAGACACTTTCTGCGGCAATTTAAAAAGCCCCAGTTGAAACAATTACATGCAACGAAAGTATATTATGCCTCTGGACTCTACGGACAATGACAAAAACAAAAGAGAACTCGCCGGGCTTGGTGGCTCAGCCTGTAATCCCGCGCCTTTGGGAGGCTGAGGTGAGTGGATTGCCTGAGCCTGCGGGTTGGAGACCTGC
>NW_007246688.1:210709-218729 GCF_000164805.1 Carlito syrichta | reverse complement strand
AAAAAAAAAAAAAAAAGAGGACTCATTAATTTAGAAAATTGACAAATGAGACACTTTCTAACTTAATGGAAAGTGTCAGGAACTAGGTCTTTACTTCTTTCCTTCTCTCCTTATCCATGCGCACGAGTGAGAACAGTTCAGGGTACTGGGGACTGGAATTTAGTATATGTATTTTATTTATTTGTTTATGTTTAGAAAGTTTTTATGTTAAAGTTATGGGATACAATTCAGGGTTAGGTATACAAATGTTGATTATGCAGGTACCCTTGTTGATGAGGTATACCTGTCCCTCCCCTGGCAATTTCCCTCAACTGCCAATCCCACCCCTCCCCTGGCAGTTTCCCATTACTTCCAGTCCCTTTCTTATAGTATTATGACAATTCTTCAAGGTCTACTTATGAGTGAGAACATATGGTACTCTGTTCTTTGTTTCTGTGATAGATCCCTACATATGATCGCCTCTAAATCCATCCAAGTTGCTGTGAAGTCCATGTTTGTCCTTATTTATGGCTGCATAATATTCCATTGTGTATATGTACCACATTTTTTTTTCCAGTCCAGCTTTGATGGGCAGCGTGGTTGGTTCCATGTTTTTACTATTGTGAATAGAGCTGCAACAAACATATGTGTGCAGGTATCTTTTTTGTAGAATGATGTGAGTTCCTCCAGTTATATTCCCAATAGGGGAATTGCTGGGTAATATGGAAGGTCAATTTCTAGTTCTCTCAGAAATCGCCACACTGTCTTCCAAAAAAGTTGCACTAGTTTGCATTTCCACCAGCAGTGTCGAAGTATTCCTGTTTCTCCACATCCTCGCCAGCATCTGTTACTGTTTGTTTTATTAATGATAGCCATTTCTACTGGTGTTAGGTGGCATCTCAATGTAGTTTGGTTTGCATTTCTCTGATGATGAGTGAGGTTGAGCACTTTTTCATGTTTTTCATGTTTCTGTTGGCTGCCTGTATATCTTCTTTTGAGAAGCATCTATTCATGCCTTTTGCCCACTTTTTAATGGGGCTGTTTGCTTTTTTTCCTTTTGGTACATTTGAGTTCCTTCTAGATCCTAGATGTTAGGACTTTGTTAGATACACCGTTAATTGAGGTCATAGAATATACCTGAAGCATAAGATCTGAGTGGGGAAAAACCTATATAGTACAAAACAGTGATCTCCATTTACAGAGAAAATGACTTGCAACTAAATTACAGTTTTCAATGTTTTTATATTAATATGAATACCTCATTAGACAATTGTGTGTGCCTAACATTCACTGTGACTAATACTGTTATTGCTTTCAAAATTAAACATAAACACTAGGAGATACTCATCTAAATTGACTTAATCATAATTTAATTACTATATGCCAAGGCACACCCATTACAAAATTCAGGTCCATATTGGCCAAATGATAATTTACAAATATGGTGTGATCATGCAAGGCTGGACAATAAACTTACTTATTAGATATTTAAGAAAATATTTTTGGATAGAATCTTAGGAGAGTTGTGATGAAGAGAAATCCACTTTTAAAATGCAGGTTCTTAATTTTCCAGACTTCTATTTTTCTACTTTGATGATTAATTCAGAACCAATTGAGCTATGACTTTCAGAATACAAATAGAAATTTATGACAACATTTTAACTCTTGCAACTTTGACAATTTCATACCTAATTGCTCTCTTCTATGGTATTAAAATAAACAGAAATAGACCAAGCTATTTTTACCTGTTAATACTTTCAGTAATCAAAACTTCTGATGGGAAGTGTTCATTTCCCACAGGGGAAAAATCTACTGCCATTTTTTCAAGATCGTAAATCAATCCTTTTCACAACAGTAAAAGGTTTCAAAATCAACTTAGTTAGGACAGTCAAGTTTTAGGATAAGCTGTCCTTCTCAGGAGACAGGTTTAAATATATTCAAGTCTGGACTATTTTACTAAAAATGATTTTTATGTTGAGTTCATACAGAAATGGTTTCTGGCTAGATTCATGCTTTCCGTTTAGCTCCACAAATATTTATAAAGCACATAGTGTTTCTTAAGCACAATACTGGAGATTATAATCAGATCTAGGCATCAGCCTATAGAGGGTTGAACATATGATCCTTGTCAGAGTTCTCTACCGTAAAGCAAAGCCTACTGTAGAAAGGTTATTATCCACTAATGTTTAGGCAAAAAGAGGATGCAAAATGCAGGCAAGGTCAAGGACTTTGTTTCAATGCTTCATAGTGCTCATTGTATACAACCTAAATTCTTTACCTTGAGGTAAAGCTTTCACCAGAGCTTGGTTGATGCTCCAATCAACCATATGTCTGCCCTTCAATGTATAGCAACCTGTTTCTTATTTTTACTTTCCACTGCTTTTTTGAAATCTTTCCTAAAACATCTAGATTGATCAGAATCTTTCATTACATGGTTCATTCAATCTCATTAATTACCTGAAAAAAATCATGCCTTTGGTTTAAGATCGAGATGAGGTAATAAATTCTTTAAAATCTCTCATTACCTCAGGGAAAGTTGCCCATCTTTTACGTTTCCATGGCTTATTGTTTATATCACTGAAATTGTGTTTAACCCATTATATTGTAATTTAAAAGATACAAGTCCGTCTCTGGAAAGCAATAATGCTGTATTATTATAAGGCATACACTGTCCAAAACAGTGAATGTTGACTGAGGATGAGACTATTTTTTCCCTGGAGGAACTCATGAGCTTGCTGAGAAAAACAAGTCAAGAAACAAACAGAAAATACTATAACACAAGAGTAAGAGCTAACTTTTAAGTTCCTTCTCTATGCCAAGTACTACACTAACTATTTTAGTAATTATCATATTGAAACTTCCTGCCCATTTTAGAAGTAGGCTTATCATTGTTTCCATTTTATATATTCCATTGTCCTTCTCACATGATTTTGACATTTACTTGTTAATTGTCTAACCCTCTTTGGACTGTAAACTCATTGAAGACAAGGACTATATCTGGCATTGTTTTAACCTCAGTGTCTGATGTGTGCCTAGCACCTAATAGATAATAAATATACTGGTTAGTGCATTTGTTAATGAGTTCATGCATTAATCACAGTATTCTTTTTGCCCTGTGTTTTAAAGATTATGATAGTACACCTTATGTAATGCTTATGTTGTGCCAGATGCTGTTCTAAGTGCTTTGCAAGTATTAGCTCATCAAAACCTTACCACACCCTGGGAGCTAGCTTTTCTCCCTATAAATTGAGTAATGTTTTCCAGATAAAGAAACTGAGGCATACATAGGTAAAGCAATTTGGCTAAGGCCATATAGCTAGTTATCTATCTTGAATATTTCTCTTAAAGAGGAACGGAGATAAAACCTAGACTATGAAATCAGCAATGTAAAATCAACAAAAATGGCAATTTAGGAAGGTTGCAAACACTTATAAGTGGTTTTATGATCATTTTTCATCTTTCTTACCTGGTGAATCACTTAGACCATTTTGATCAATTTTCTTCATTTTGTCTCATTTATAGCCTGTGTTTCCATTTTAACTCTCTTTTGTTGCTCCAAAGTTAAAATGCTCTCTATGTATTGCTCTCTGTATTTCGCACGTGCCTTCTCCCTGAAATTACCACTTAAAAAACAGAATTTTGGCTACCACTATCCAGATATTAGGAACTGTTTTCAATTGTCTTTCCAATTTCTGTCCCTAATTACCATTGCGCAAATTTGTGTAGACTAGAAATTGTAGAAAATAAAATATCCTTTCTATGCCCAAATTTTCTAGCTTCTGAAAAATATCATGTTATTTTCTGTTTTTATTAAATCAATTTTTTAGATTCTACATGTAAAAGGGGTCATTCAGTACTTATTTTTGCTTGACTTATTTCATTTAACATAACATCTTCCAGGTTTATCTATGTTGCCATGAATAACAGAATTTTCTACTTTTTCTGTGGAAGAGTAGTCTTGCATTGTGTGTGTGTGTGTGTGTGTGTGTGTGTGTGTGTGTGTGTGTGTGTGTGTAGAGTAGAGATCTTTCATCTCCTTGGCTAAATTTATTCCTGTTATTTTTTTTCCCAAGGCTCTTATTTTTCAAATAGTTCGCTCCTAGTATACCAATATATTATTAGTTTTTATATGTTGATTTTGTGTTCTGCAAATTTAATGATTTGTTTAATAGTTTTAACAATTTTTGGAGTGGGGTACTTAGGGTTTTCTAAATATAGGACCATATCATCTGCAAACAGGAAGAATTTAACTTCTTCCATTCCAGTTTGTATGTCTATTATTATTTCTTTCTCTTGCTTAATTACTCTAGCTAAGAACTACAGTACTATACTAATAGAAGTGTTAAGAGTGGGCTCTTTGTCTTGTTCTAGATTTTAGATGCCACACTTTCAATTTTTCCCCACTGAGTATTATTTTAGATGTGCGTTAGTCATACATAGTCTTTATTATGTTGAGATATAGTACATTCTTTCTATACCTAATTTGTTGAGAGTTTGATCATGGTGAATGGTTTTTTAAATGTGATTTTGAGATCAATTTTCAGTTGAGAATCACAAGGTTTTTTCATTACAAAAATGTGGGGTACAATTCAGGGTTAAGTATACAAACATTGATTATGCAGATAACCTTGTTGATGAGGTATGCCCCTCCCTCCCCTAGCAGCTTCCCTCAACTGCCAATCCCACCCCATCTACCCTGACAGTTTCCCACTACTGTCAATCCCTTTCTTATAGTATTATAATTGTTCAAGGTCCTTTTATGAGTGAGAACATATGGTACTCTGTTCTTTGTTTCTGTGAAGATCACTAAGTATGATCAACTCCAGAGCCATCCAAGCTGCTGCAAAGTCCATAGGTTTGTCCTTCTTTATGACTGCATAATATTCCATTATGTATACGTACCACATTTTTTTTGCCAGTCCAGCTTCAATGGGCAACATGGTTGGTTCCATGTTTTTGCTATTGTGAATAGAGCTGCAACAACATATGTATCTTTTTTGTAGAATGAATTGAGTTCCTCTGGGTATATTCTAATAAGGGAATTGCTGGGTCATATGAAAGGTCAATTTCTAGTTCTTTCAGAAATTGCCACACTGTCTTCCAAAGAGGTTGCACTAGTTTGCATTCCCACCAGCAATATAGATACGTTCTTTTTTCTCTGCATCCTCACCAGCATTTGTTGTTTGTTTTATTAGTGATAGCCATTCTTACTGGGGCTAGGTAGTATCTCAAAACCACATTGAGATTCCACATGAATATTTATCGGGGATACTGGTCTATTGTTTTGTTGTTGTTGTTGTATCTTCATCTGGTTCTTATATTACAACAATTGTGGTTTTGTAAAATTCACTTGTAAGCATTATTCCTCTTTAATTTTTTGGAAAAATTGGAGAAGTATTGGTATTATTTCTTTTTAAATGTTTGCAAGAATCTAGCAGCAAAATCATCAGGTCCTGGGCATTACTTTGTTGGCAGACTTTTTATTACTGATTCAATTATCTTACTCATCATTAGTCTGATTAGATTTTCTCCTTTCTTCATAATTCAATATCAGTAGTTTGAATATTTCAAGGAATTTGTCCATTTTTCTTGTCATCCAATTTGTTGGCATACAATTGTTCAAAATAGTCTCTTCTGATCTTTCATATTTTTGAGGTGTCAGTTGCAATTGCTCCTTTTTTTAATTGTATTTGCGTCTTTTCCTGCATCTCTTAGACTTGCTAAAGATTTGTCAATTTTGTGTATTTCTTTAAATTACTCTGTTTTGTTTATTTTTTCTATTTTGTAGACTAATTAATTTCTTCTCTAATCGATATTATTATTTCTACTAATTTTGAACTTTATTTTTGTTTTACTAATTTCTTGAGGAGTAATGTTAGGTTGTATATTTGAGATATTTTTCCTTTTTTTTTTTTTGATGCGCACATCGATTGCTATAAAAATCTCCTCATAGGCTGGGCTCAGTGGCTCAGCCTGGAATCCCAGCATTTTGGGAGGCCGAGGCGAGTGGATTGCCTGAGCCCGTGGGTTCGAGACCCGCCTGGGCAACTTGGTGAGACCTCGTCTCTACAATAAATCAAAATTAACTGGGTGTGGTAGCGCATGCCTGTAGTTCCGGCTACTTGGAAGGCTGAGGCGGAAGGATGGTCAGAGCCTAGCAGGTCGAGTTTGTGGTGGCTGGGAGCATGCCACTATACTCCAGTCTGGGCGACAGAGTGAGTCTCTAACTCAAAACAACTGCAAAACTCATACAACCACTTTTTGTTTACATTGCTGTTTGTCCTAAAAATTATAATTATTTTTTAATTTATTCATTGATTCATCTGTTCAAAATCTTGCTATTTAATTTTCATGTATTTGTAAACTTTCCAAAGTTTGTCTTGTTATTTATTTCTAGTGTTGTACTATTGTGATGCAAAAGTATACTTGATATAACTTCAAACTTCTTAAATTTGTTACGACTTGTTTTGCATTCTAAAAGGTAATCTATCCTGGAGAATGTTTCATATACTGTTGAGAAAAATGTGCATTCTGCAGCTGTTGATGAAATGTCCTGTAAATGTCTGCTTGATCCATTTGGTCTAATGTGAAAGTTAAATCTCGTAGTTCTTTGATAATTTTCTGTCTAAATGATCTGTCCAATGTTGACAGTAGTATGGATCTAATAAAATTTGCTTTATGTGTTCTGGAACTCTTTTGTTGGGTGTATTTTTTAATCATTATATAATGGCCCTTTTAATTTCTTTTTACAATTTTTAATAAAGTTTATTGTATCTAATATAAGTATAGATACTCCTATTAACTTCTGGTTTCTCTTTGTATTTACATGGAGTATTGTTCTTTATCCCATCACGTTTAGTCCATGTATGTTCTGCAGGTGATGTGAATCTTTGCAGGCAGAATATAATTTGGTTCTTGTGGTTTTGGTGTTTGTTTTTGTTCTTTTTTTATACATCTGGTTTTTCTATATCTTTCGATTGAAAATTTAAATCATTTACAATCAAAGTTATTAATGATAGGTAAGGGCTCACTACTCTCATTTTGCTAACTGCTTTCTACTTGCTTTATAGATTAATTCTTCTTTTCTTATTGTTATCCTTATGGTTAGGTGATTTTCTCTTGTGGTATGTTTTGATTTCTTGCTTTTGTGTGTGTGTTTGTGTATATACTGTAGATTTTTGCTTCGTGATTTACCATGAGGCTTACAATAAATATCTTGTAGTTGAAACATTATTTTAAGCTGATAAGTTTGTTTAAAAAAGTATATACTTTTGCTCAGCTGTCTAGCCAACATTTTAACTTTTTTATATTACCATTTACATATTTCTTAGCAAGTTATTGTAGTCATTATTATCTTTAGGAGTTTTGTCTTTTATCTTTTATACTAAAGATATGCTATTTACATACCACCATTACAGTTTTAGAATATCCTAAGACTGAACTTAAGGTGCTACTGGGCTGCACTTTCCTCTGAAGAAGATGGGGGAAAACCTTCTAAGCTCATTCTGGTAGTAGAATCCAGTTTCTCGCGGTTATAATATAACCAACCTGGCTAACATCTGTCTTAAATGAATTGCACGAAATAACATAACTTAATAATGGGAGTAAAATCTATTATGTTAACTGTCTTGAGGAGTGTCCAGAAGTCTTACATTGTGGGGAAGGGTGGTTTGGAGAAATGTTAGAACTATGCAGGGTCATATGGGAGGTTGATATTTAGAACTTTTAGGAATCGCCACACTGCTTTCCACAGAGGTTGCACTAGTTTACACTCCCACCAACAGTGTAGAAGTGTTCCCTTTTCGCCACACCCTCTCCAGCAACTGCTATTTTTTGAGTTATTGATAATTGCCATTCTGACTGGAGTTAGGTGGTATTTCAGTGTGGTTTTGATTTGCATCTCCCTGATGATTAGTGAGGTTGAAGATTTCTTTATGTGTCTGTTGGCTGCTCAGATGTCTTCCTTTGTGAAGTGTCTGTTCATATCTTTTGCCCATTTTATAATGGGGTTGTTTGTTTTTTTCTTTTCAGCATGTTGAGT
>NW_007246688.1:207142-210394 GCF_000164805.1 Carlito syrichta | reverse complement strand
TATCTCTTATGGTCTGTGGGTTTCGGGTTTTGTTCAGGAATTGGATGCCAGTTCCAATTTGCATGAGGGTATGTCCTTCATTTTCTAATGTTCTTATGGTTTGAGGTTTTACATTTAGGTCTCTGATCCAATATCAACCTCCCATATGACCTGCAATTCCCCTACTGGGAATATACCCTGAAGAACTCAAATCCCTCTCTAAAAAAGATACCTGCACACGTATGTTTATCACAGTATTGTTCACAATAGCAAGAACCTGGAACCAACCATGCTGTCCTTCAAAAGAGGACTGGATTAAAAAAATGTGGTACATATACATGATGGCATACTATGCAGCCAGAAAAAAGAACAAAATCATGAATTTCGCAGCAACCTGGATGGAACTACAGTCTATAATAATGAGTGATCTCTCACAGAAACAAAGATCTGAGTATCACATGTTCTCACTCATATAGTGGACCTTGATCACCCAACGTACTACCATAAGAAAATGACTGATAGTGGTGGGAAACTATAGGGGGGAGGGAGGGGAAGGGAGATGGGATTAATGGTAGTAAACATCTGTCTGGGGATGGGGAGACACCTTTTATCATCAAGGGTACCTGAACGGAGCATATTTGTATACCTAACCCTTGACTGTACCCCACAATATCATAACAAAAAATATCAATTATAAAAAAAAGAACTATGCAACCACAGTCCCAATTAGAAAAGATCACTTTTGAAATTCAAAACATACTTTTTTTTCCAGTGAGTAACCGAAAATGTTGCCATACATCTTTTCAGATGAGATCATGTAACCATATGTTTACAACTTTTGGAAAGTCAACATTTTAGGACTGGATAAGTGGAAGAATGTTTTTCCCCTTTTGGGTGTGTACATTAGTGACTTAAAAAATGCATATATGCATATACATATGCATATATATGAACATCTGAAGCACTGGTAGCAATTTAAATATTAATTAAAATCTGCTGACATCTTGGTAGCATGAACCATGAATACCTAGAAAATCATGAAAAAACAATACATATATTAGTGAAATATATCATTGATGGGTTGTCATATACAATATCTTTAAATTATTAGTATTCTTAGGCTGCCATAACAAAATTCCACACACTGGGTAGCTTATAAAAGAAAATTTATTTTCTCACAGTTCTGAAAGTGAAAGGTCAAGATCAAGGTGCCAGCAGGGTTGGTTTACTTTGAGAAACTTCTCCCTGCCATGTAGATGGTTTCTTTCCTGCTGCCTCTGTCCCTTTGTGAACAAGACACCTTGGTATCTCTCTGAATGTTCTAATCTCCTCTGCTTGTAAGGACAACAATCAATCATATCAGATTAGGGGACATCCTAATGGCTTCATTTTAACTTAATTACCTCTATAAAGGCCCTATCTCCAAATGCAGTCACATTCTGAGGTACTAGAGTTTAAAGCTTTAACATATGAAGTTTATGGGAATGCAATTCAACCTATAACAGATAGTGAATAAAATATATAACAAGCCCCTACATTTCTTATAAACATGGCACAGTGAGGCCTACAGTTAACAAAATAGTGAGTGACCTATCACATATGATAAATTTTCTTTCTATATATAGCTATCAAATAATAAAATGACTACAAAGATAATAAAATAACATCTGGGATGTATGTTTCCCTCCAAAATATTTTATTTAGATTAAGTTATTTATCTTTTATGCTCTTATCAAAGATTCATTCACATAAAAATTGTTCTAACTTTCAGAAAAGACAAAAATGTATTTTATGAAATATGAACCAAATCTATCATTCTGAGAAAATAATTTTTATAAACAGAAAAATTCATGTGTTAACCTATGCAATCATGTAAAATTTGAAATAAAAGTTAACTTTAAAAACATGAGAAATAAACTGCAAGAAAAGAAGAATATAATATATTATCTTCCTTTGTCCATGTACATATAATATGAAACATTGGCTTTCAGCAATAAACGCATCACAAACTGAGATTATTGTCTGAATAAATATAATGAATCAGGACAAATATAAGGAAGTAATTTAAAACAATTTTTTCTAATATAGATTACATTATTTTGTCCTTCTATCCTTTATTTCATATATCTTTTATTTCAAGTTAAATAGGCTGATGGCGATGAATGTACTGTTATTTCCAGAGTGAGAGAGGAACACTTGTCAAAAATTTCTACCTTAAGCCCAAATCCAAAGGTTAATTTTATAATTATTAAACAGCCACTATATCCCAATCATATTTGTTTCTGTTGTCATTGTAACAAATTACCACAAATTGAGAGGCTTAAAATAACTCAAATTTATTCTTCTTTAGTTCTGGAGGTTAGAAATCTAAAATAAAATAAAACTTTTGGCATTTAGATAAAGGCAATCTTTTTAAAGACTCCAAGGAAAACCCATTCCTTGCTTCTTCTGCTTTTAAAAGTGCCCAGCATTCCTTGACTCCCAGCTGCA
The DNA here is from genome assembly GCF_000164805.1 of Carlito syrichta. NCBI lineage: Eukaryota > Metazoa > Chordata > Mammalia > Primates > Tarsiidae > Carlito > Carlito syrichta. The sequence goes on along the minus strand of NW_007246688.1, from coordinate 207,925 downwards.
TCACTCCACTCTCCGCTCCTGTGGTCACAGTGCCTTCTCTACTGTGTCAAATCTACCCACTTCTCAATATGTTTGCCCTTTGTGAGATCATTTTTTTCACAGATTCTGGAATTTAAGATGTGGACATTTTCAGGGGCCATTGTTCAGACTATTACAGTAGTGTTCTGAATTACTGGTTGAAATATAAAAAAGTAACAGGTTCTTCATGAGTTTATGATATAATTAATTACAAAGACTAAAGGAGTCTTTTTATTAAATAAAGAATAATTTGCTTTATATGGGATCAGGTCAGCATTTAAACAGTTAATTAATTGTTTAAAGAATGAACACATCCCAGTCTGTAGGCTGTCTCCCTGCTCTCTTGATGGTTTCTTTGGCTTTGCAGAAGCTTGTCAGTTTAATAAGGTCCCATTTGTCTATCTTCTCTCTTATGACCTGTGGGTTTCGGGTTTTGTACAGGAATTGGATGCCAGTTTCAATTTCCATGAGAGTATTTCCTTCCTTTTCTAAGGTTCTTATGGTTTGAGGTTTTACATTTAGGTCTCTGATCCATTTGGAGTTAACCTTTGTGCATGGGGATAGATAGGGGTCCTGTTTCAATCTTCTGCAGTGTTGTTCACAATAGCAAGAACCTGGAAACAACCATGCTGCCCATCAGAAGAGGACTGGATTAAAAAAATGTGGTACATATACACGATGGAATACTAACGCAGCCATAAAAAACAACAAAATCATGAATTTCACAGCAACCTGGATGGAACTAGAGTCTATAATACTGAGTGA
>NW_007246688.1:199184-207122 GCF_000164805.1 Carlito syrichta | reverse complement strand
ATAATACTGAGTGACCTCTCACAGAAACAAAGATCCGAGTATCACATGTTCTCACTCATATAATGGACCTTGAACATCCAATGTAATACTATAAGAAAATGACTGACGGTACTGGGAAACTATGGGGGGGATGGGATTAACAGTAGCAAATATCTGTCTGGGGATGGGAAAACACCTCTTATCAACAGGGTGCCTGAATGAAACGTAATTGTACACCTAACCCTTAACTGTACCCCACAAAACCATAATAAAAAATATTGATTAATAAAAAAAAAATTCTAAAAAAAAAAAAAGAATTAAAATTGGGCCTCAAAAAAAAAAAAAAAAAAAAAAAGAAGGAACACATCTTTTGGAAGAAACTTGTACAAATCATGAGCAAAGACAGGAAAGGTAAAGTAGATACATCATGAGAATATAATTTGTTAAACAGGATTTTAGGTAGAATGAATGTTTGGAGGGTAAAAACATGTATGAAAACATCTAATGCTTCTACACTGGCAGGTACATAAGTAGGCAATAAGTGCATATCTTTATGAAAGATTAATAGATGATTGATTGAAATGAGAATTAATGAATATATGAAAAATAGAGTGTTAAATAGATCATACAGAGATTGAAAAACGAGCCCAATAAACCAGATTCAATATGAGGAGAAAAGGAGCAATTGTAAACTCCTAAGAATGACAGATTGTAATGTGGTAACCCCAAGTCTGAAAGGATTTGTGGATAATGTTTACCTATTCCAAAGAAGTCACCCAGAGGTCCAGCATGGAAAGACACTGGTTTATTAAAACTTATGGGAAGCAATGATGGTGGCCAGGTGGTGAAGAATTCATGCCTTGGGACAGTACAGCAAGCAGTTTCATAATCAAAGCAAGCAAGTTAATCATTAAAATTCCTATATAGTATATATGACTGCATTGATTAAGAGTGACAACCATATTATCTTCAGCTTTGCTCAGTCACCTGGGTCCTATGACTCAAAACTGGGAACATGCATATCCTTCAGAGACCAGCCTTGGCCAGAGGCCACTCCCTGCAAAGGGGGAGAAAGAAGCCAGGTATGGTGGAGGAAACAGTTTGTGTCCGGACTGTAACTCACACATCTATATTTGTATAATAATATTTCAATTTGATAAACTCTATTCAACCATTAATTCAACACGTCCTTTCATTTTAATATCCACTCTCTCTAAAAAAAAGAAAAGGAAATCTAACCTTACACTCACCTTGCTCCTGGGGCACCTTCTTAGAGTTATATTTGGAGAACATGAAATAGTCTGTTCATCAGGTGCCATGTGTTTCTGGTGTTTGCTGAATTTGAAGGTTGAACTTGAGGCTCTTCTCATGGTTTGAAATTCCAGATCTATAATGGTTTTCATGAATCACCACTAACTCAGAGGTGTTACGTGTAGTAGACTTCTTCTGGAAATTTGGATGTGTATATGCTGGATGGACTTAGAGTCTGTAATACTGAATGCTCTGTCACAGAAACAAAGATCAGAGTACCACATGTTGTCACTCATAAGCAGACCTTGAACAATTATCCTAATACTATAAGAAAGGAATTCGCAGTAGTTGGAAACTGCCGGGAGCAGTTAGCAGGACTGGCACTAGTGGGAAACTGTGGGGGTTGGGGTAGGGGATGGGGGAAACAGGACACCTCATCAACAAGGATATCTGTATAATGAACATGAACATCTGTATACCTAATCCTGAATTGTATTCCACATCTTCAAAATATATATATATATATATTTTTTTTTTTAATGGCAGATACCACTTTGCAGAAATTCATGAGCTACTGCTTGACCCAGGAAGTATGGTACTGGTGATTTCCCTCTCTGGTACTGGTTTGAACCCACTTCCTCAAAAATTTATTGGGTCCATCACGTTCTTTTGTTTGTTTGTTTAATTTCAATAGATCTAGGGGTGTAAGTGATGTGGGCCTACATGGATGAATTGCATAAAGTTGAATTCTGAGCTTTTAGTGTACTCCTCACCCAAATAGCGTACATTGTGCCCGATAGATAATTTTTCATTCCTCAGCTTCTGCCCATTCTTTTTCCTTCTTATGAGACTCCAATGTCCATTTTACCACTCTGTGTGCTTTTGCAGAACCACAGCTTAGTTTTCCTTATAATTGAGAATACATGGTATTTGTTTTTCTGTTCCTGAGTTACTTCACTTAGGATAATAGCCTCCAACTCCATAATGTCTTTTTATATTCCTGATTCATACTCCTCACCTGCTTCTTTCTCTACTTACTGAAATGCAAAATGTTTGCCCTTTTTGTTATTCAGAGCAAAGGGGTGATCCCTTTGTTTTACCCTTGTCTATCTGCAGTATACAGAGGTTTTTTGTTTTTTGTTTTTTAAATTTCTTCAAACAAAAAGGACCATCAACTTAAAAATGGAATTACATTATTCTCCTAAAGGTCGTATATTACAATTGTAGGTTTCTCCTTGTTTTGTGTTGTTCTTTAGTCCTCCCTATAGCGTAATGAAAGCAAGAATTTCTTCAAATTGACTTAGAAGTGATGTGAGAGGTACTTTGAAAGAATAATTTTTTTCTTAATTTAGTATAAAGAAAACATACTTGCCGGGCTCGGTGGCTCAGCCTGTAATCCCACGCCATTGGGAGGCTGAGGTGAGTGGATTGCCTGAGCCCGCGGGTTTGAGACCCACCTGGGCAGCAAGACCTCATCTTTACAATAAATCAAAAAATCAGCTGGGCGTGAGTGCATGCCTGTAATTCCAGCTTCTTGGAAGGCTGAGGTGGAAGGATCGCCGGAGCCCAGCAGGTCGAGGCTGCGGTGACCGGGAGCGGCCACTGCACTCCAGTCTGGGCGACAGAGTGAGACTCCAACTCAAAAAAAAAAAAAAAAAAGAAAAGAAAAGAAAACATACTTAAAGTTTGAACTTTTGTTTTAAACTACACTTTTGTCATACTATAATGGGAAAATATTCAGTCACCTTAGTCATCCATAAAAGAAGGATAACAAGTTTGTAATGAGGATTTAATGGGAGGATGTTCATAGTCTGACACACAGTGACATTCAACAAATGGCAGCTCTTTTTATTTTAGGACCAGGCAGTTTTGCTAGCCAGTTCTTACAATCATTCATGCTTGAGGTAACTTTACCCCAGACAAAAAAGGAGAGTAAACTGATGAAAGTGAAAAAAATAAATTGGAGATGCGGTTTTTGGGAAGAAAGGGCATGAGTTTGTGACAGAAATGGAATAAAGAAAAGAGTTTCATCAAGGTTGAATGGTAGTATAGATGTTGAGTCAGCACGGGTGTAAATAGACCCTATTTGCTGTTTGAATAAAGAAAAGGAAAAATCCATGTAGCTATGGGTAGAGGCTGTGAAGGAGGTAGAATTTGTATTGTGAAGAAAGTCTAAAAATAAAATTAATGGGGTAGAGAAATAAAGGCACATTAGGTATAAATATACATTTAGTATAGGAGTGATTGTTGGTAAGTGTGTGAATAAAGAAAGTGAGAATATAAATTCAATTGGTGGGAAGAATTCATATTATGACTCATAGGATATTAAGCAGAGAGTATGGAAAACTAGGTAATCATTTACCATGAGACCATCAGCAAGAAAGCTTTTGTAGATTTTTGTACTAAAGAGATCATGTAATCAGTCTCTAGAACCTATTGCTAGTCCTTTTATGTCACAGGTTTGTAATTTTTCCCTCATTTCTTTGTCCATAATGCAATCACTACATTGTGTATGTTTTATAAGTTCTCTTAACAGCCCTTTCCTAAACCTCACAGAAGGGAATTCTCTTCTTCAATTTTTTTCTGTATATGAATTGTGTCAATTAATCTTCATAAAGCTCTGTTACCACAGCGTCATTTGTTAGTGTGAGAAAATGCATACAGAACTTAAGGGGCACCAGTAAACCAGGGACAAAAGTCTTGGAAAATGATCCTAATATCTCAAAACTATGAACACAGCCTTGACTGCCTTTGCTCCCTGTAGAGTTTAGCACTGAGTATTTCTTAAATGCGCTTTACTTTTAAATGTTCTGATCACCAATGATGAGGTCTCTTGAAAATTTTTGTACAGTTCAGTATCTGTATATCTTATATTAAAGGGTCAGTTTAAGAAATATGGAAGGCAGAAAAGCACAGAATAGAAATAATAAACAGCAAACTGTACCATTTTACTGAAAAACATGTCACTGTATCTAAAAAATAAGAATAGAAGATAAAAATTTTCAAATTGATTAGGATGAGCTCAGGAAAGTTATCCCTGATAACTTTAGTGTAAGGCATTTGTGGGCAAAAGATGAGAAGGGGTTAAAGGCTTTATATGTAATAAGTATGTGTACAAAATATCTACATTATATTTTAAACTAATAATTAGAACTATATACATAGTTATCTAAAGCTAGGTTTGTGTTTCTCTCAATTTTCAGTGTTGTTCATGGAAACAGCACGGTTTGGGAAAATAACACATGACTAGTGTGGCCATGAATTTAAAATAAATTTGTCTTTGCATTGTTCTTATGATTAAAATAAAATCACTTTATACTTAAATAACTTAAAACTTATAAATAACTTAAAACTTATATGCTTTCCTTGAGAATTAAATACTCTTACAATTAAGTGGTCACTGGGCTGGAAATCAGATTTGCATTGTGATATTTAGGCATCTGCACTGGTTTTGTTGAGCGTCATTTCATCCCTCATTTATAAATGTAAATCAGTTAAAATATTTAGGGGTAAATTACTATTATGTTGCTTACTAAAATAATATCCTTGAATATACTAGAAGGACAAAAGCACTGCTTATAATCTTCATACCTTTTCAATGGATATTATTTTTGGGGGAGTTTTCCCTTGAGCATCTTTAAACAAAGTACAAGCAAGTTTTACAGTTCGTTTCAAAATATAGATTATGTTTTATTTGCTGCTAAACCAAAAATACTCTACTACATGATTTCCAAACAGATGTTGCCTTGCAATAATATTGATTCCCCCAAAGAATTGGAGTTGAAACCTGACTCAACTTAGAAGTGTTCACTAATAATCTCTTGAATCGTTTTCTCCCCTGTAATTTTTATTCTCCTATGTATATGCATATAGCATATTACCAACTTTTCACTAATGATGCACAAAATGTAATGAGTTGTGTGGGCCTCCAGAATATTATATGAATGGCCTCCAGTCTGATGTTTCTCTATGCACTCTAAACTCTTATTCCATAATTGCATGGAGATAACTTTTTTTGACATTGCATTTGCTCAAGAGAAGAGCATACTAAAATTGTACTAGCTGCAATTTCATTTGGCTAGCAAATTTTCACCAACATGTAAGCATTTTTTTCTTTAGCTATATATCTCACAAGTATTAATAAAATCCCCTCTTAATTAACATGTACTAATTATTCTGAAAAACACCATTAATTAAAATAGACTACCTCAAAGCAGGTATATATTTTTTCTTTTCAATTCAGTTTATACTACATATTTTTCTAATTTCTATTTGAAATTCATATTCACTTTATGACACTTATAATCTGAAATTATCTCATTTGCTTATTGACTTATTGTCTATACTTTTCACTAGAGGGGAATCTCCATGAGCAAAGTGTGCTTACTATCTTGTTTATTGTTGTCTTCATTGCTATTATTTATCTAGTTTGGGAGTAGATTTTAAAATCAGGTAGTGTGAGTTCAAATTATAGAATTTCAATTAGTAGTCATTTGGTATTTTCTACCATTGAATGATAGATTTTAAAGCTATGTTAATCACAATATCTAATGATTATCCTCATAATTATGGAAAATCTTATTAATAATATTAGACAATCTTTACTGAATAAGATATGAATATAGTAAATTTGAATATACCTATAGGTATCATGAATCCACATTCTAATAATTTTCCATGTCAAATAAAAACTTCAATTGTCATTTCATTTTTAAAAAATTCTTAAAATTATGCAAGACAATATGTTCTGTATGGTTTCAGGATATAGCACAGACCCTGCTTCAAGGTTATACTCTAGAGAGAAAATTAAGATAAAAGCACAATTAGTTATAAATATAAGAAAATTGCAAGTAGTTAGGAAAAAACATAACACATGTTGAAATCAGGAACCATCAATTGCATTTGGGAAAAAGGCATCTTGAAGGAAGTAACTTAAATGATTTGAAGATATTTTAGGATGTGCAAATGATCTATAAGTAAAGATGGGGAACTGCAACATGAAGAATAAAAGACATTGGAAGCTATTGAATGTTTTGGAAAACTGAGTTTGGTTTGAGCCATGTGACAGACAAGATTAGAAGAAAAGTTTGGGTATTGTAACAAATCTACATTTTCAGGCTAAAAATTGTATTTAAGTTTTTAGGAAAAGAGAATTACTGAATGTTTCTAATTATGAGAGTAGACATATAAAAATTATGCTTTTAAGTGATTAGTATAGCCAAAATTAGCAGTTTTGACAGAACTGAAATGTAACTTAAAGTAGAATAGTAGGTAGTTGGTGGCTGAAATTGTTTAGGTAAATTGTGATGTATTGCTGAAATAGAATAACAGCATTGAAAACGAAAAGAACGAAACATTTAGGAGACAAAGTTCGAATTCCTAAATCCTAGATATGGATAAGGACTTTTTATTATTACTATGGTAAGAGCACTTAAATGAGATCAACTCATAAAGTGTTTAAATTCAATATTGTTAGCTAGAGAGAAGATGTTGCATAGCAGATTTCTATACATTTTGTTTAACTAAAATTTTATTCTATTGAATAGTGATAAGGTTTTGAACTAGTCCTAAAGTAGGAGCTTAGTACTGATTTTGACCAATGGGATAAAAAAAATTGTTCTATAAAGGAATTCCTTAGTGAAACTGTCTTTTTTAGCGTCCTATTTTATAAAGCCCCTACGTGAAAGTAGTGGCACATGGAGATCATTCTTGTGTCAACTATTGCTGCTGTAAAAGATCCAAATGAATATTTATTTGGTATGTGTGTTAAATCTGGGGATATAAGCAGAAACTGATATGTTCTCACATTTAGCTGTATTTGGTAAGTACATTCATTGTTGACCTAGTAGGAATTTTAATGAAAATGAAAAATGTGTTTGATAGCATTTATTGAGTGGTGTGTTCTAAAATTGGCAGATAACCCTCTTCCCCTAAAACCTCTAATTTCCAGTCTGTCAGGTTATTAGTATCATAATTAATTTTATTATTTACAGTGACTGAACTTTCCTAGTTATTACAAGAAATGCCACCTCCCAGGACACTGTGCCTCTTCCTCATCTTGAGTCCTTGGGGTCATATCTTACTGCTTTACATCCTCCACTTCCATGTTTTGCACACTGCTTAAGCTTTGTTCATCATAAGTTTTGACTTGTAACACCTCACTCACTCTAACATGATGGAATATTATGCAGTCGTAAAGAAGGACAAATGTGGATTTTGCAGCAACTTCGATGGATTTAGAGTCTATAATACAGGAGGAGTGTCTGCTGTTTTCCTTAACATATTTTTAAATTCGGATCTCAATAATTTGAGTCTATTTGTGCATTAACATCATGTAATTTGACTTGTCTAGGTCAAGAGAATTTACGCGTGTGTGCGCGCGCGCGCACAAACACACACACACACACACACACACACACACACACACACGCACGCACACACGCACGCACTTAGCACACAGCAGCGAAGGGGAGGAGCAGAGTCCCTCGCCCGTGTTTTTGGGCTTTCCGGGCTGGACTGCCCCACAAAGAAGCTTTTCGTGCTGAAGGTTCCCGAGAGGAGACTTCTGCTCCTTGTCACCTCAGCCTTTGGGTCTCAGGGCAGCATCTGCGTTGACTTGGGCCTAGAAACCCAGCTCTGGGGCTATGCTGAAGCGCCCCACGTTGCCCACTGGGGGACACACTGGGGGGCCTCCCAGCCTTTTCTGGG
>NW_007246688.1:188082-199164 GCF_000164805.1 Carlito syrichta | reverse complement strand
ACACACACACACACACACACACACACACACACACACACACACACACACACACCTCTTTCCTCCCTTTGGATTTATCAGAAAGGAGGACAAAATTGTTAAAGTCAACAACTAGAAATGCCTGCTTTAAATTTCAGGAGGGCAAGCATTTAGCCACCTCCATGAAGTAGACTTTAGAATCTCTATCATTCTTAATCCTTGTGTTATAGATTCCAGCACTATTTCCTGAGAAAATTTCTGTATACTTTTTTAAATGCTATACAGACTGAATATTTTCTCATAATATTCGACATGATCAATAATTTCTGTAATAAGTTTTTTCTATATTTAAAATTTGAATTGCAAACATAATTTTCTGAGCTATCTTATTGAGCATTCTAAACTAAAGGAACTCCAAGGCCTAAGTATTTATTATCTTAGGTGGAAGAGCTGCAAATTGATTCTCATTGTCGATTCTTCCTTTTTCTCTTTTACTAATAGAAACTTAACGAGTTTTAGCTGGGTGGATAGCCACTTGGAAACAGTCTACATTTCCCAGCTTTCCTAACTATATGGTATGGCCATAAGACTAATTTCTGACCAATGGAAAGTGAAAAGAAGTGACATATCAACACTCATGTCATTATTTTTAAAATGTTTGTTTTGTTCTCTTTCCTATATTGGAAGTCCTGTGCTGTGCTTCTCTGCCAGTTCTGAACCTCTCACATCTGAATTGTTATATTAGCGTGTAATAGACCTTTTTGTTATTGAAGTCACTTCATTCAGTGATATATTTGTTACCACATCTTAACCTTTCCTTGTCCATGCAATCTCCTATAGAATATTACTTATACATTTAAAAATATTGTATTCTAAGCAAAACTCTTGTTGCTGTGAAGGTTACACAACTTCCTTTTGCAAATTAGCATAGATACTGGCACAAAATATTTAAATAGATTATTTTAAAATTAAAGAAAAAGCATCAATGATTAAATGAATGAAAGAAGGAATATAATTTTTGGACAATGTTCTTCATTTTTCTTTTTCATTATTTTGATGAGGAATTTGGCAAAATTAAACAAAAACCAAAAATATACCTTTCTATAAATATGTGTGAATGTTGTTAAACTTTAATTATGTATATGTTAGGTACTTTTAAAATTATGTATCATTATAGAAAATATGATTTATTTCAGGCATTCTTTTTAGCTTTGAGAAACTCAGAGTAATGTAATACCTGCATTTTTTTAAAAAAATTTGTTTTGATTTTTGAAACATTAGCAGTAGCTGCACTGTAGAGTTTGAAGCCCAAATGGCAAATTGTACATCATAGTAAGGATCCCCAAAGTCAAGGAAATCACGTGTCTCAGTTTGTGTGGGCCAGTCCTGTTTTCACCAGGTGCCCTTAGGTAATTATAAATCACTCTACCTTTTGCTTTCAAAAATGTCTTGTTTTGGAGCATACATTCTATGACATTTATACTTCATAGGTTAAGCATCCCTTATCAGCTAAATTTGATATTTTCACATTTAAAAGAGGAGACTGGAGCAGTTAAAGACAAAAGAAGAACTGGAAAGGGTGAAGAAAAATGCAAAATAAAATTGAATCCACTCATACAATGATTCTGTAGCCATAAAATCGTGTGACTGTATTGACAGGTTTTTTTTTAGTTCTAATGTCATTTAACTAACCCATATCACCAACGACTAGAACAGTATTCTTTGTTGGAAATTTGGCTAAGTGACAAGTGCAGAGGATTGTATTGCTTATGGCCATCAGCCAAGTAAATTGTTTAAACAGAAGCATTAATTTGCAAACATTTCTTACTTTGACAGAAAAAGAACACCTATTGATTCAGTGACAGAATAAAAAGCAGAATGTATGGTCTTCATTCAAGCCTCTTTCTATTAAACTTTATGGTTGTTACAACAAACATAGCTAAGTGGTATGAAGAGAGCACCTATTTCCAAATGTAAAACACAAAGAATAATTGAATTAGTGAGTTCACTAAAAAAAAAGAGGCATTATTACATTTTGGAAATAAAACTGTCAATATGTTTTATAATTCTATCATATTTTGATTGAAAATAACTGAAAAAGTTAACATAACCATAAAGTAGTGTTTTTTACCTCAAGGTTAGAAATAAAACATGTTTTAAAAGTAATGTTTTTACAAAATTCTTTGTGGAATTACTAGTCATGATATACTGGTATGCAATGAAACCATACTTAGACAAGGAAGGAGTGTACAGTTTCATACTAATGCCAACATCATCCTATCTCTGAAGAGGACATAACATACATAATATCAATTCTTATGTATTAACCAGTAAATAAATTTTTATATTCCATTTTTATTAATGTTGTCATTTTTGTAAGCATATTGGTATTAAAATGTGTTAAATGTCACTGCAACCAATATCTTCCCACAAATTTTTACCATTTAAAATTTTTTCCTGGGCAACCCTCTCAGTCCCACTCCCACTCTGGGAACTTTTCTGTACTCTCAGTAAATCCTGCTTCCTCAACTTAAAAAAAAATTCCTAATTAAAACTTCTTTGAGGTTTTATGTTTAGGTCTTTGATCCATTTAGAATTGATTTTTGTGTATGGTGTTAGGTAGGGGTCTTGCTTCATTCTTTTGCATGTGGCAACCAGTTTTCCCAGCACCATTTACTGAATAGGTTCTCCTCTCCCCAGTGATTACTGTTGGAGGCTTTATTGAAGATGAGTTGGTTGAGAAATTGAATCTCTCTCCAGTCTCCTCTTTTAAATGTGAATCTCTATCCTGTGTAGTTGATCTATATACCTGTTCTTATACCAATATCTGGCTGTTTTGATTATCATAGCCATTTAATAAAGTTTAAAGTCTGTAAGTGTGTTCTCTCTTGCTGTGCTTCCTTTGCTAAGGATTGTTTTGGCTATTTGTCGTCGATTATGTTTCCATAAGAATTTCTGTCTTGCTGTTTCCAGGTCTGAGAAGAATGATCTTGGTAATTTAATGGGCATCGTATTGAATCTGTAGATTGGCTTTGGTAGAATGAATATCTTAGTAACGTTGATTCTTCCAGTCCATGAGCATGGAATATTTTTCCATTTTTTTGTGTTATCTTTGATTTCTTTGAGCAGTGTTTTGTAGTTTTCATTGCAAAGATCTTTCACTTCTCTGGTTAGAAAGATGCCAAGGTTAATAATGTAGGAGGAACCTGTACGGTAATAGGAATAGGCAACAAATTACTGATCAAAACCCCAGATATCCATGCCACAAGAGATAAGATAGATAAGTGGGACTTCATCAAACTGAAAAGCTTTTGCAAAGCAAAAGAAACCATCAAGAGAGTGGTGAGATAGACCACATAATGAGAAAAATATTTGCTAACTGCATATCTGACAAAGGCCTAACATCCAGGATCTACAACGAACTCAAATATGCCAAAAGGAAAAACAAAAAATAAAAGGAAACAAACAGTCCCATTAAAAGTGGGCAAAAGACATGAATAGACATTTCTCAAAAGAAGACATACAAGCAGCCAATAGACACATGAAAAAATGCTCAGCCTCATTTGTCATCAGAGAAATGAGATACCACCTAACTCCAATAAGAAGGGCCATCATTAATAAAACAAAACAAAAAAACCAGATGATAGATAGGATGAGAAGAAAAGTGAAAAGCTCTACACTGTTCATGGGAATGCAAACTAGTTCAACCTCTATGGAAAACAGTGTGGCAATTCTTAAAAGAACTAGAAACTGGCCTTCCATATGACCCAGCAATCCCCCTTCTGGGAATATACCTGAAGGAACTAAACTCACTCAAGAAAGATACCTGCATGTGCATATGCATGTTTATTGTAGCACTATTTACAATAGCAGAAACATGGAACCAATCATGCTGCCTGTCAAAACTGGCCTGGATAAAAAAAAGTGATACATATGCATGATGGAATATTACACAACCATAAAGAAGAACAAAAGTGTGGACTTTGCAGTAACTTTGATGGACTTAGAGTATAATACTGAGTGATCTATCACAGAAACAAAGAACTGAATACCACATGTTCTTACTTATAAATGGACCCTGAACATTTACCATAATACTGTAAGAAAAGGGATTGGCAGTAGCTGGAAACTTCCAGAGGAGGGATGAGGGAGGTATATAACAACAATAAGAGTGACTAATCTCAAGTGAGGCGGAGACCAAAGGGAGACCCAAACTTTACCTGTATTATGAACACTTGTATACCAATTCCTGAATTGTACCCCATGACTTAAAAAAACAAACCCAAAAACTTCTTTGAAATGACTGGATCAAAACATAAGAACTATGTATCCTTTAAAATATTTGGTCATATGCCTATACACAATTTATATTGCCATTATCAGCCTAAGAGTTTTGTAGCTTTAGTGAACCTTAACAAGTATTTAGTTTGTTAATTTAGTAGGTTTAAGTGGTACTTCAAATTTTGATATTTTTTTCTAAGAAGAATAAACAAGTTTCTTTACGTTTGCTTACTATTTGTATTATTTGAATGTGGATATAGGGTGAAAGTCGGGAGGAAAAAGAAAATAAAACACTGAAATGATATTTTAAAACAGAACTTCATGGTAAGATTAATTCAAAAGTGAACAGTATCCATTCAATCTAATTCTTAAAAGGAGATAATAGCAAATGTAGCTAATAATATTTTGCATGTTTACAGGAAAAATATTTGATCCCTGTGTCAAATTCTATAAAATTGATTGGTAGTCAATGATAAATATATCTAAACAGGATGCTGGTTGAATTATTACTAAATTAAAGGATTATTTACTTATATTCATTCTCTGAATTCTGATTTTTTAAGTCAATAATGTTAATATGGATATTAAAAATAAATTATTCAAGTGTAGATGTATATTAGGTGATACAATTATGTTACATTTTGCTTTATTTGAGACAATCTGTTCACATTTCTTGCTAGGCATATAGTGCTAAATATATTTAAAAATTCCTCATTTAAGTTATCATTCTAACAGATAATTTTTTCTTTTGCTTACATTTTCAGGAGTTATTATACTTATATATTTACATGCATGACAAAGAAACAAAATTAAAATATTTGCTTCTTTGAATTTTCAGTTATATATTAACAATAAGTAAAAACATAAGCATGACTTTGACTTAACAGGAAACTCTGCACCTCAGTTGGAAGCAAAACAACGTGCACTAAATTATATACAAATAATAAAAAATTGACTTTGGAAACATCACTTTCAACCATTTTGAACTATATGAGTTTCTTACATAATTTTATGTTTCTATTTTGCTTAATCAACTGTTTTATCAAAAAATTAAATTGTAAGCCTTTTAATATTTCCAAAAGCTTTTAAATTAATATAAGCAGTCATTTGAATAGTGATCATACCTGAGTGAATAATATTTTTTTGTTTTTTGTCTTGTGGTTCAGCAGTGGTAAAGATCAAATTATGATAATTGCTCAATCAGTTAAGATTCAAAATTTTTTCATGGAGTAAAGGCCTTGTTACCTTTTTAAATCATTGTTCATTTAGTACAAAATAAGAGAGAGATCTGGCAGATAATTTATTCACTGGGTAATAAGTCTTAGTGTCACTGATGGTGATGCACCCAGGCCGTATGCGCATTCTACTGTGGCACAAAATAAGATATACAACATGACTTTGTTAGGGTATTCTTGCTAAAAAATATTAAATTTGAAACTAATCAAGACTTTAGCTCTTATTTTCAGTTTATAAGGAAAAAACGAAACAAGATAATTTCTGTCTTTAATATTGAGTATTATTTTAGATAACAAAATGTGGATCATTGCATTTGATTTTTTGCTTGTTTTGCCCTCTTTTCATTCACTGGCAAGCATAAATGTTATAAAAAGCACTGTTCAATAAATTAAGACTCGGATTATGATGGAATTTAAGGCTTATATATATATCATCTCATTTGAAACGCACAGCAACTTTAGGAACCAGATATAGAGGTGCTCAACTCAAAGAGGAATCTAAGAATCTGAGAGAAAAACAGTGCTCTATCTCCTAAAATATACTGAATATACCAAATGTAACAATATTTCTGAGAACTCCTGGGTTGATTGGGTTGGGTGTTAGATTGAAGTGATAAGCATGGTGTGCCAGGGGAAACATCTATAAAATGAGTTCTTTTGCATCAACTATCTGAAATGTCACAGAAACTCTTGAAACATTTATGTGGCGTAAATATCACCTTTAAGAAGGTACTCATCCATCCATCCTTCCAAACATCCATCCATCCATCCATCAATCCATCCATTCCATGAAAATGAATGTCAACTCTATACCAGAAAATTTGCCATGTAGGAGAACTAAGAACGAATAAAATGGCCCTATCTTCATAGAGCTTGCATTCTGGTGTGGAAAAAAAAAAATCTTAAACTATTTTTAAAAGTACATATTGATGGAGCTTGGATCATTGTTCCAAATCTCATGTTGAAATCTTATCCCCAGTGTTGGAGGTTTGACATCCCCCAGTGGGAGATGATTT
Source organism: Carlito syrichta (assembly GCF_000164805.1). Taxonomy (NCBI): domain Eukaryota; kingdom Metazoa; phylum Chordata; class Mammalia; order Primates; family Tarsiidae; genus Carlito; species Carlito syrichta. The sequence continues at coordinate 192,656 of NW_007246688.1, read as the reverse complement.
AATCATGACTGTCCATCCCTATTGAATGACTTCTTGTAGTTCTCAGTGGTAATGAGTGAGTTCTTCCTCTATTAGTTCAAGTGAGAATTTATTTAAAAGAGCCCGGCACCTTCTTTTTACTCTAACTCTGCTCATGCCACGTGACACCCCTGCTCCCTCTCTGACTTTTGCCATGATTGTAAACTTCCTGACCCCCTCATCAGAAGTCCAGCATGGTCAGTGTCATGCAGTAGTGTATGCCACAATATACATTTATTTTTCATATAAATTTTCCCATCTCAGATGTTTACTCACAGCAACATAAGCAATCTAATACCCATAAAGAATTTGCCAAATGGTCATATAGAGAAAAATAAAGCTAGGTAACTAAATGAAATGATGTGTGATGAGGAGGACAGAGCAGAGCTATATGACTCAGGTGATTATAGAAGGCTTTTCTTTTAAGATATTTGAAATGTGTGTGAAATAAGTGGGGAATTGATCCAAGGCGGTGTATTAAAAAAAGAAAACAAGAAAGAAAAGGAAAAAAAAACTTTCCTAGGTATAGGATGCCACAATTACAAAAGCTTGATGAAGACATAAGCTCATCAAAGCTGGAGAGATAAGAAGAAAGACATGGTTGAAGAGGAGTGAACCAAAGGGAAACGAGTAGAAGACAGAATCAGGCAACTAAGGGCCAGATCATTGAAGACTCTGGAACCTACTGTAAATACTTTCAATACTGGAGGGTTGTCAACAAGTAATGTGATTTTTTAATGTCTTGTGCTTTTTAAAAACATTTATTCCTAATTATCTGGTGGTGGTGTTGACTAAAGAGAGACAAAGGAGTAAGATCCTACAAGAAAGGTATTCCTATGGCTTGGACCTCATGGATAGTGGTGAAGAGTTAAGAAATAGTCAGATTCTGGGTATATTTTGAAAGTATGATCCAAGCATTAATTATGTGAGAGGAAGTGTGAGTGAAATAGTTTATTCAAAGCAAGTTTGGGACTTAGGAATCCAGGAGAATGAATCTGGCATTTACCAGGATGAGGAAGACAGTGATGAGTCATATTTTGGCAGGAAGAAATCAGGATTTCAGCTATAAACATAGTACACTTGATTTGCCTTTTAAGCATCCCAGAGAAGAGGTCAAGTAGGCAGTTAAATATTGTGACTCAAGATTTTGAAAAGCAGTCTAGAGGTATGAATTTGGGACTTATTAACTTGTAGACGGTACTTAAAGCCATGCACCCTGATATGGTGAACCAGGGACTAGAGTAGAAAAAGGAGAGTTCTTAGGATGAAGACCTGGAGCATTCCATCTGGTAGTTCAGAAAGATGAAAGGAAAAAAAAGCAAAGGAATTAGAAAGGATCACCAGAGAAGTAGGAGGAAAGATAAGAGGGAGTGGTGAAACTGAATTAAGAAAGTGTGAGAGAGCCAGAAAGAGGTCAGTTGAGGAAGAGGGAAGTTCAGTGGTGAAGAAGGAAATGGTCAACTTGGTAAGATATGGCTGATGGTCTGGAAATGTAAGGTCCAATATTGTCCATTGAATTTATCAACATGGAGGCTATTGATAGCTGGCTTTGTTGGAACGGTGGTATTAAATATTGTTTATAATGGTTCAAAGGAAAATAGGAGGTGTATTAGTTTTCTAATAATATGTAATACATTACTACAAATTTAGTATCTTAAAACACCTATATATTAGCTCATAATTCTCTGGATCAGAAGTCTGCTCGGTATGACTGTCAGTCAGTCTGTGTTCTCACTTGGAGTTTTTGGTTTTCTTTTAAGCTCACATGGTTGTGACAGTATGCACTTCCTTGTGGCTACAGGACCGAGGTCCCTGTTTTCTTGCTGGCTGTCAGCTGGTAATTAATTTTAGCTCCTGGAGGTCACCCACTTTCTTTCCAATGTGCTCTTGTCCATCTTCAAAACCACCAATGGAAAATCTCTTTCATGTCAAATATCTCTCAGACTTTGAGTTTCTGACTTCCTCTTCCATGAACAGCTGGAGAAGGCTCTGCGTTTAAAGGGTTCATGCAATTATTTGTGGCTCACCTGGATAATTGCCCCATTTTAAGATTAACTGTGCCATATAATGGAACAGGATTATGGAGGGATTATGGAGGTTGTGTACACCAGGAGGACAGGGAACATTGAGGGGCCATCTTACAATTCTATCTACCGTGGTAAAACTGGAGACAGGTCTATAGACTAACTTTTGAGTGAGCTGTCTTGCTTATAAAAGAGACCAGAGCAATAGCATGTTAACTCTAAAGGTAAAACAAGACAAAAAAAGGGATATTTTAAAGATACAATTTAATTTTTAAAAATGTCTATTTGCTATAAGAACAATCAACAAAAAGAGAGACAGAAAAAAAGAGGGCTGAGCTGCTTGAATAATATCTAGTCTTGGTTATGCTAGAAGAAATGGATAACTGGCAAGTATGAAGGTATTTGTCTTAGTCAGGAGACTAAAATAAATAGATCCTTCATAGTAAAAGAAGAATTTTTCTTCTGTTGCTTCTTTTTTCACCCTCTTTATCAGTGAAATAAAAAGATTCATGAGTAAAAGTGAGGATGTGAAATGCTGACAGAGGATTGAGGACAATATATGAGGACTTGGAATATATATAAGCCAATATGTAATATGATTATGAAGATAATTTTTTAAAGGTTATTATTTTCACAAAGATACAAAATCATTTGTACTATAGAAATCAGTTTTATATTCTTAAGAAAAAGAAAGAAGAAAGAGGAAAAAAGGGAGGAAGAAAGTCAGGGACATTCATACATTTACACAGCCAAGCACTATTTTTCTATTACAACATGATTAGTGCTGTGAGAATAAATAAAATACAGTCCTGCTGTGAAGGAGTAAAAGGGTTTTGTAAATATTTCCTCAAAATATATAGGGATAATTACAAGAAGAAATGTGAAGGATAACAAAAAGGTTTAATCTGCCTGGAAAATTCCATTTGAAAAAAATAGTTCTTAAGGAAAAATAAAGAGTTTTTACTAAAAAAAAAAAGATGTATTATTTACAGTCCTTAGTTCTGGTGATAAAATAAGTTCTTGGAGGCAATATAATAGGCTAAATGGAGTAGAGTAAATAGAATAAATCTAAATAAAATCATAGACCTCTGAGTGTAATGATGGCTTCAGTTGTAAGCTAACCAGTGAATTATCTTCCATATTTAAATAAGCTGTCTATTCTGGTCTCAGATATAACATAATTCCTGAAGCATGACCTTGAAGAAAATCTACCATTATGCTAGTAATAGTCTAATTAACTAAACCCCAATTATTACTATTTCATGAATGTTTTAGTAATTCTCAGACTTTTACTCTTTTGTTTTATTGAGACTCAGATATTTCAGGTTAAGAAAAATAAGCAAAAATTATTCTGAAGCAAGCTATAAATAAAATGGCAGTTATCATAGTTTGCTCTTTTTTCTAAACATGAGATGTGTGTCCTATCTACTTGATGTTTTTTATTTAAAAATATTAACAATTTATATACTTTTTTGTTGTTGGGAGCCAAGGTGGCTAAAATGTCAAGGGAATATGGTCATTTATTTCATACCAAATGTTCCTATAAACTTATTGACTATTTGATCATCTTCATTTTATCTATCTATCTATCTATCTATCTATCTATCTATCTATCTATCCATCTATCGATTTTTAAGCTGGAGTCTCACTCTGCAGCCCAGGCTGGAGTGCAGTGACACACTCATGTCCACCACAGCCTTGACCTGCTGGGCTTAGGCAATCCTTCTGCCTCAGTCTTCCAAGTAGCTGGAACTACAGACACACGCCACCATACCCAGCTAATTTTTGTGATTTATTGTAGAGACAAGGTCTCACCAAGTTGCCCAGGCTGGTGTTGAACCCCCAGGCTCAGGCATTCCTCTTACATCCGCCTCCCAAACTGCTGGGATTACAGGCTGAACGACCGCACCAGGCTGATAATCTTCATTTTAAAAGTGTTAGCTGACATTTAAAATGAAAGAATACATTTTTATTAAATATTTTATAGATACTACATAACTTATTTTCTTGAATTTTTATTAAGAAAAAAATACTAACAGGAGACACAATGTATGCACATTTCCAATAAGTTTATCATTACTTTTTTTTTTTTTTTTTTGTTGGAATCTCACTCTGTGACAACACTCAGCCTAGAAGAAGCCATCCCGTTTCCAGGAATTCCTGGCATTGCTGTTTACCACTTTATTTACTTATTTGTTTGTTTTAGAATTCTCCTTTGAGAAATAAATTGCAAGCATTCAAAACAAATTCTGGATTTTCAAGAAATGTAACCAAGAAAATAATTATCTGTACCCTCAGACACCCCAATGGGATAGTTTGTAAATGATGGGAGCAAATTAAAATTACATGGTTTAATAATCAAAATAATAAGTGCATTATTAAAAATCAAATTTGAACTCACTACAAGTTAGCAGATAATAAAGATTTGGAAAAAAAGCAAAACTGATCTGGCAATTAAATTTCACTTTGTAGACCAAATAATAATAATAAGATAAAATAGTCAAAAGTTCTGTATGTAAAGGTATTTTAAAA
>NW_007246688.1:136203-188062 GCF_000164805.1 Carlito syrichta | reverse complement strand
GCAGCTCCCGGTCACCGCAGCCTCGACCTGCTGGGCTCCAGCGATCCTTCCGCCTCAGCCTTCCAAGTAGCCGGAATTACAGGCATGCGTTCCCACGCCCATATGATATTTTGATTTATTGTAGAGATGAGGTATCGCCGCCCAGGTGGGTCTCGAACCCGCGGGCTCAGGCAATCCACTCACCTCAGCCTCTCAAAGGCGCGGGATTACAGGCTGAGCCACCGAGCCCGGCTTATCATTACTTCTACTCATTGAATTCTTCAATAAAAGCTACATTCAGAGTCATTTTAGCACTCTAAAAGTTTTCATCTTTGCCAGAAAAACAAATTTTATTTTTTTGATCTTTGATTTTTAGTTCTAGATAATGGCATAATATTGAAAGAAATGTCAAATTCACGTCACTGAAAAAAATCAGGCTGGTGAGTCTTCCAATAGTTCAGAAAATAAGACCTTCATGATTACTTTTCACTAGTGTCACAACTGACTTTCAAGAAAAAAATAAGCATTAAAAACTGCAGATCCCAGCTGGGCTCGGTGGCTCAGCCTGTAATCCCACACCTTTGGGAGGCTGAGGAGTGGATTGGAGCCCTCGGGTTCGAGACCCGTCAGGGCAGCGAGACCTCATCTCTACAATAAATCAAAAAATCAGCCGGGTGTGGTAGTGCATGCCTGTAATTCCGGCTACTTGGAAGGCTGAGGCGGAAGGATCGCCGGAGCCCAGCAGGTTGAGGTTGCGGTGGCCGGGAGCGGCCACTGCACTCCAGTCTGGGCGACAGAGTGAGACTCCAACTCAAAACAACAACAACAACAACAAAAAAAAACTGCAGATCCCATTCTCATATATTCTTAATTTCCGCTCATTTAACTCCAACTTGCATAAGGAGAATATATGAGTATATAACACATATATGCCTATTTTTTTCCTCCTAGAATGATATTTAGCAAAGTATATACTATTAATAAAACTTGTTCTTTTTTTATTCAAAAACAAATGATTAAACTAATTGAGAACATCTATAACTAACAATCCCATTTACTGGAAATTATAAAACTTTTAGACATTTTAACATTTTTATTAAAGATAATTGTAACATAAAACGTAGTCTGAGTAAAATATAGAACATGTTATTTATATGATAGTTCAGAAAATGAAATCTGAAAATATCTTATGCCAAATTAAAAATATGTATGCGTACACATGAATGTAGCATCTATGTCTGTCTATGTTTGTGTGTGTAGGCATGTATAATCAAAACTATAGGCTGAAGATACCATAACAAAACATAAAGGCTAATTAACTGGTAAGTCATATGCAATATACTTGAAAATAGTTCAGTATAATTAATAAGTAATGAGTAATTATCTATCACATACACACACAAAAGATGAATATCAAAAACTATTGGGTACAAAACTAAACAAGCAAATCTCATGTTCCAAATAAACAAATGAAAATATGGTAAATGCCATCAATGAAGAAAGCAGTATAAACTAAAATAATGATGCATTATTTAACCTTCAAATTGTCAAAGATTATTTAAAATTAGAAAACCCAATATTTGAGTAAGTCATCCTCAAAGCAACTCAAAATTTAGAAAAATTCAGATCAATTTGAAGTTTAATAATGTCTATACACTTTTACTCAGTTCGCGTAAATAAAGTAACTTATCTTAAGAAAATAATCAACAGTGTGAGATCTAGGTAAATATTTATGTATAATTATGTGTATTGTTGTATACTTCATAATAGCAAAAAGTAAGAAGCTAAAAAAATTGTTAAGATTAGAGGGATGATTGATTGAAATATATATCCACACAATGTAAGATACAAACAATCCTTCTTAATCCTTCCTAAATAGTAACAGCCAGGTAGACACATACTACCTTTTTTTTTTTTGGTCAGGGTCTTACTCTGTTTTCCAGGCTGGAGTGTAGTGGCACAATCACAGCTCATCACAGTCTCAAACTCCTGGACTCAGGTGATTCTTCTGCTTCATCCTCCTGAGTAGCTGGAACTGCAGACATGCACTTCACCACACTTAGCTAATTTTTATTTATTTATCTATTTATTTGTATAGATGATGTCTTCCTATGTTGTCCAGGCTCATCTCAAACTCCTGGACTCGAATGATTCTTCTGCCTTGGCTAACCAAAGTGCTGGGATTATAGGCACGAGCCACCACACCTGGCTGAATACTAAATTTTAATAAAATATTTCATAAAAAATGAAGACAAAATTAGAATTAGAAAAAAATGAATGAATCAACAGATTACAATAATTTTTACCAGCCATCCACAGATTCTAGAGACAGGACCCCAAACCTAGTTTCTCTGCTGCTGACTACCTAAGCATCTGGCAAAGTTCCCCTAAGCACTGATAAATCTAGTGATCAATTGTACACCTAACAAGAGACTTCCAAGATCATTTCTTTGGAAACTTTGCAGCCGGATAACTCTGGCATTTTTAATCTTAATTACTAGTTATGATATGGATACATTGTGTCATGCCCTCTTTCCTATATCATAATCTGTATACATTCCTGTGTTTTGCAAACCTAACCTCCTCTTCCATTGCTCCTTTCTTTCCAAAATCTGTTCACTTTGTTATTTGAAGATCCTGTTTCATAGGAAGCAAACTCACTTCTATAATAAGTGGTTTACTGAATGCTATTTTCATTTTAGGGAAACTTAGCTCTTCACCAAAGATATTACTTCCCCAGCAGATGCTTTGCAGAGTAAGAAGGAAGGTTTTATCCGTCTTCCCTCCCAGTGCTGCTTCTCAACTATTACATTTTTATCTATGTGTAAACCTTGTTCTCTTACGAAAATAGACTGAATTCTCTACTTATGAGAATAGTTTTATCTACTCAAGCTCCCAGTCACTCTCATTTATGACGAGCTTCTAGATCATCCTCATTCTGAAAGAGAGGAATCTAGTGCAAGTGCTGTGTTGTACAAATTCGCCCATCAGATTCTTGACCTTGCCAGCTCTAGCAATCTTCCTATCCACTTATTCTGGTTTTCCATTTCTGCCAAAGCTACACTTTAAAATGGGTCATCACAGAAGTCCATTTCTATAATAGTAAGTTTGACCATCCTTCTTTCTGGCTGCAATCTCCCATCCTTTTTGGGTGTCTCCCTCTGTTACTTCTATCATATTTTCTTTAACCTCATTGAGACCACTCATCTCTTGACCACTCTATTTTTTCCCCAGTAGTCACATCCCAACTTCATTTTCTTTCCCAGTCAGCAAAATTTCACATACCACCAATCAGTATTATCTTGTCTTTTGCCTGACTGCATTGTCATTATTCTCAGATAACACAATGTTTAACCAGGAAGAACCCAACTGATCACCGTGTCTATCGAACTCTGAGGGAAGGCAAGCACTGCTGGCGATATTTGCATTTATCTGGGCGCTACAGATTTATAGTATTCTGCCACACATAGCAGCTTAACTATTCCAGGAAAACTCCTGAAATTCCCTAGTTAATTGCGTCCCACTTTATACAGCCCAGATTTTTCTTTAGAATTGTAATCCTGTTTGTTTACAACCTACTAGATGCCTACTAAACTCATTGTATTTCATCATTTAAGTATGGTTGAGCTGCTCCTAAGTATATGTTTTATATAGAGTCACACTTCTTTTATCATGGTACATTTCTTAAAGCCACATGTAGTGAAAATAACTCAGTCTGATGTTATTTTAATAGCTATATGAGCTGTGGCCCTACCAAAAAGGGAAAATGTGGTTAAAAATAAAATAAAATAAAAAGGGGGGGAACCCAACAGACCTATGTACACTTGGATGAGGGGCTGAGAATCAATGGATTGTTAAATAGTGACATAAAAGACTCTGTCAACAGTTTTAATGAATCTATATAGACAAGAGAAGGAACAATGTTTTCAGAGAACCAAAGAGATGCAGCTAGGGGAAGGAAGCAAACATTTTAGAGAGTTACAGCTTTTTTGAGTAAAGACTGGAAAAATTAGGTAACAATATGGCTTACCCTAGGACACAGACTTCATGTTTTAAGTTTTTAAAGAATCATATTTTGTGACTAATAGAAATTGATTAGGCGTGTACCTGTAGGGTCACAGACCAAAAAACCAAGTCCAGTAATGTGATCATAATTTTTAATGATTTCTATAAAATCTCAATGACTTGGCATAAAAATATTCTAATTTTCATGGATTGGAGTAACAATCTTTTGCAGGGTACTATGTATATTTTAAATTAATATGTTCAACAAGTATATAAATAATAGATTAAAATACATACTTAGAATGATTGTTTTTTACATTACTTATAGGTGTAATCTGCATATATTTTACATCTTAAGTACAACTAATGTTAAAGATAATTTTGCATATTAGAGTAGCTAACAAACTTGTTTTGAATTTCCTATTTAAAACTTGTAATTTGGTGGGTGGGGTGGTCATGCTTGTAATCTCAGCATTTTGGGAGGCAAGAAGCAAGAGGTCTGTCTGAGCCCAGGGGTTCAAGATCAGCCTTAGCAACTTGGTGAGACTTCATTTCTATAATAAAGTAATATAACTGGGCATGGTGGTACATACCTGTGGTTCTAGCTACTTGGAAGGATGAAGTGGAAGAATTGCCTGAGTCCAGCAGGTGGAAGCTATAGTGGCTTTGCCCGTGCCACTGAACTCCAGCCTGGGAAATAGAGTAAAATATGATTCAAAAATAATAATAAAATGATAATAAAATAAAATAAAGTTTGTAATTTCTTGAGTGATTCTATATTATAATTTTTAAAAATTATATACATATATTTATTTTAAATTGTGGGGTACAGTCAAGTGTTAGGTGAGGTGTGACCCCTTCCGCAGACAGATATTGACCATCATTAATCTCACCTTCCTGCCCCTCTCTGTTCTCCCATAGTTTCCCGCCACTATCAATCCTTTTCTTATAGTATTACGGTAGTTGTTCAAGGTTCACTTATGAGTGAGAACATGTGATACCCAGATCTTTGTTTTTGTGAGAGATCACTCGGTATTATAAGCTCTAACTCCATCCAGGTTGTTGCAAAATTCATGATTTTGTTCTTTTTTATGGCTGCATATTATTCCATTATGTATATGTACCACATTTTTTTAATCCAGCCCTCTTGTGATGGACAGCATGGTTGGTTCCATATATTATAATTTTAAGTAGGAAAGCAAACATATTTTATGAAGTCTATAATTAATAAGAGTGTTAGACAGTTTCAATGCTGAAATACTAAATTTTTGTATTAAATTTCTAAAAGGTGTATTTGAATACTTTATTAACTGAAATAGTTGTTCCTGAATCATTTTCCGTAAGCTGAAACTCTTCAAAGAACACCCAAGATTTTAATCACTAGTTCTTTGAAGTGTAGGATATGCCATTGTTATTACAATTAACTTAGCACTATGGGGCATATAGTGAATGTCCATTAAATATTTCTAAAATGAATGATAAAGATGAATGCATAAAGGCCAGGCACAGTGGCTGAAGCCTGTAATTCCAGCACGTTGGGAGGATGAGATGGGAGGATCTCCTGAACCCAGGAGTGCCAGGCTTTGGTGAGCTATAATCACACTAACCTGCACTCTAGTCTAGGGAACACAGTGAGACCCTGACTCTGCAAACAAACAAACAAACAAAGAAAACAAGAATATTTAATGATTTACATCCACCATGACCAAGTAGGCTTCATTCCCAGGATGCAGGGTTGGTTCAACATCTGCAAGACCATACATGTAATTAAATACATCAACAGATGTAAAACCAAGAGCCACATGATTCTATAATTAGATGCAGAAAAACGTTAGATAAAATACAGCATTTATTCTTGATAAAAGCCCCCAAACACCTAGGCATTGAAGGAATAAACCTCAAAATAGTAAGCACAATCTACAATAAACCCACAGCCAGCCTATTACTAAATGGACAGAAACTGGAAACCTTTCCCCTGAAAACCGGAGCAAGACAAGACTGCCCAATCTCACCCCTCTTGTTTCAAGGTTGTGTTGGAAGCTCTAGCTAGGGCATTTAGACAAGAGAAGGAAATCAGGGGATCAAAATAGAAAAAAAGAAAGTGAAGTTATCCTGCTTTGGTGAAGATTGGTCCTATGCCTCAGGCACCCAAGAGAATCTGTCAACTACTTGCTTTCACTGATAAAAAACTTTGGCAAAGTCTCAGGACACAAAATAAATGTGCAAAGTGGGGAGCATTCTTATACCCAACAACAAGCAGGCAGAGAGTCAAATAAAAAGCACAATACCATTCACAAGAGCCACACAAAAAAAGTGAAATACCTTGGTATCTTCCTAATTAGAGAAATGAAAGACCTTTAAAATGAAAACTACAAAACACTGTTCAAAGAAATCCAAGAAGCCAAAAATGAATGGAAAAATATTCCATGCTCATGGAGAGGAAGAATTGACATTGTTAAGATGTCTGTCCTACCCAAAGCAATTTACAGATTCAATGCAATACCCATAAATTACCAACATCATTCTTCTCAGACCTGGAAATGACAATACAGAAATTCATAAGGAAAAATAAATGATCATGAATAGACAAAGCAATCCTCAGCAAAAGAAACAAAGAGGACGTTATTATACTTCCAGACTTTAAAACTTTCTATAAGGCTACAATAATAAAAACAGCCTGATGTTGGTACAAGAATAGGCATATGAAACAATGGAATAGGATAGAGATTCCAGAATCAAAACCTCAATTTCTCAACCAACTCATCTTTGACAAAGTCTTCACCAACAACCACTGGAGAGAGGGGAACCTATTCAGTAAATGGTATGGGGAAAACTGGCTGACCACATGCAGAAGATTGAAACAGGACCCCTACCTATCATCACACACAAAAAGCAACTCTAAATGGATGAAAGATCTAAACATGAAGCCTCAAACTATAAGAATCTTAAAAAATGCAGGCGACACCCTTGTGGAGATTGGAACTGGCAACCAATTCCTGATCAAAACCCCAAGTGCCCATGCCATTAGAGATAAGATAGACAAGTGGGACCTCATCAAACTGGAAAGCTTCTACAAAGCCAAAGAAACCATCAAGAGACAGGGGAGACAGCCCACAGAATGGGGAAAAAAAAATTTGCCAACTATATATCTGACAAAGGCCTGACATCCAGGATCTACAAGGAACTCAAATGTGCCAAAAGAAAAAAACAGAAACAACCCATTAAAAAGTGGGCAAAAGACATGAATAGACACTTCTCAAAAGAAGATATAAGGGCAACCAACACATACATCAAAAAGTGCTCAGTCTCACTAATTATTAGAAAAATACAAATCAAAACCACACTGAGATACCATCTAAGCTAAGTAAGAATGGCCATCATTAATAAAACAATCAATAGTCACAAAAAAATGAAATACCTCAGCCACAGGCTGGTGAATACATGGAGTAAAAGGTATACTTCTACACTGCAGGTGGAAATGCAAACTAGTGCAACCTCTTTGGAAAGCAGTGTGGTGATTTCTAAAAGAACTAGACATTGACATTCCATATGATCCAGCAATACCCCTACTGGGAATATAACCCAGAGTAACTCAAATCATTTTACAAAAAAAGATACCTGCATACACATGTTTATTGCAGCACTATTCACAATAGCGAAAATATGGAACCAACCATTCTGCCCAGCGAAATTGGACTGAATTTTAAAAATGAGTACATATACCCAATAGAACATTAAGCAGCCATAAAGGAAGACAAAATTATGAACTTCGCAGCAACTTGGATGAATTTGAGTCTATCTTACTTAGTGATCTATCACAGAAAGAAAGAACAGAGTACCACATGTTCTTACTCATAAATGGACCATGAACATTTGTCATAATGCTATAAGAAAGGAATTGGCAGTAGTGGGATACTGCCAGAATGGTAGTGTGTGTGGGGGGAGGCACAACATCAATAGGGGTACCTGATCTCAAATCAGGCAAAGTGGGGACCAAAGGGCGGCCCAAAGTTTGTATGATGCCCACTTGTATACCTAATCCTGAATCGTACCCCACATCTTTAAAATAAATAAATAAAAATACTTGATCATAAAAAGTGTTTTGAAGCAAGATATATTGATAAATTGAGCCTTTAAAAATAAATGTACAATGGAAAGAAAAAAAGTTAATGATTTAATCACATTATAAATATTGGTGAACCAAAGGTAAGCAAGAAAATAGTATCTACCTATTTACAAAGTGTACATATCTTGATTCTATAAAGATCATATATATGTATTTATAAATATATATATTATGTATATAATAAGCATATTCTCAACGGAAAATAACTAACCTTTTTTTAAAAACTCAGATTTGTATAATCATCCAAAGCTATCCTTTCTAAGCTACATGATGTTTTCTCTCTCCCAAGAAACAAAGGTGTTCATTACCTTTGAAACATTTATTTGGGAAAAAACACTTACTGAAATTTCAGAAATGGACTAGGTTCAGTGTGGTTCATGCCTGTAATCCCAGCACAGCACTTTGGGAGGCCAAGTTGGGTGGATTGTTTGAGCTCAGGAGTTCAAGACAAGCCTGGGCAAAACCTAATCTCTGCCAAAACAAACAAACAAACAAAGAAACGGAAATAAAAAAATTAGCAGGGGTGTGGTTGTGTGCACCTGTAATCCTATCTATTTGGGATGTTCAGGTGGAAGGTCGCCTGAGCCCAGGAGAGCAAGGCTACAGTGAGCCATGATTGTCGTGATCATGACATTGCACTCCAGCCTAGGTGACAAAATGAGCCCCCAATTAAAAAAAAAAATCAGAAATGCAATGCAAGTACTATCCTTTATTCATGTGGAAAATGGCAGAATCCTCACTGTTACATCTTTGTGATGATGTAAATTGGAATGTGGGTTATGTCTTGGATAAACCTCTTCAGACTTTGTTGTGTTCTATAAAATGAGGAGGAATTTTTATTTTATGAATTAACCTGACACCTTGCCTATAAAATATAGTTTGTTTTCATTTCTGTAGAGTGATGGAGATCACCCAGAGAGGTCTCACAAAGTACAGGATACACAAGTAGCACCACTTTGGGGAAACACCTGTTAAAACTTGACCTTGCTTTCTATGCAGCTCAACCTGGACTTGAAATCCCCTAATGAAATCTCAAGGTTGTGTAAGTCTGGGAAACCTGAATGTACTGGGTTCTGATATAATTGTCAAGGGCTCACAGCCCTGAGATATTCCTTAAAGGGAATTAACATTTATGTTCTAAGTCATCCTGGAAAAGACAAAAATCCTCAAAAAAGAAACAAGAGTTTCAAGAGACACACCTTGAACTAGATGGTAGGTGGTAGGGCTGGGAGAACAAGCTACTTCTTACTTTGAATCATGCTTGGATCACCTCCAGTGGCAGTGGTGGAGGGAGAGTGCCATGGAAGACACCTTGAATGCTCTGATTCACCAGTAAGTATGCCTTGAGTGGAGTCGGGAATCTGTGTTTGTATCAAGCCCTCCTCCCTAACTATTCTGTGATTCTGATGAAAATAGCCCTGCAAGAGCTACTAAACTTAAAGAATAGAAGCTTTATTACATACAATCAAGCCCACAGTTGTAGAATACAAAATAGCTTTTTAAAATGCATCATTTGGTCACTTTCAATGTCTACCTTCTTTTCTATGCTACAAAAAAGTTAAAATCTGTTAGCTATATGATTAAAAAAAATAGGAGTCTACTCCAATATGAAATAGTCGGCATACCATTTAAAAATGGTAAATAATGGGGCTGGTTTTTTTTTTTTTTTTTTGGAGCATTTGAGTTCCTTGTAGATCCTAGATGTTAGGGCTTTGCCAGATATACAGTTGGAAAATATTTTTTTTTTCTCATTCTGTGGGCTGTCTCCCTGATCTCTTGATGGTTTCATATGCTTTGCAGAAGCTCGTCAATTTGAGAGGTCCCACTTGTCTATCTTATTTCTTATGATATGGACACTTAGCATTTTGATCAGGAATTGGTTGCCAGTTCCAATTTTGAGAAGGGTGTCTCCTGCATTTTCTAAGATTCTTATAGTTTGAGGTTCTACATTTAGGTCTTTGATCCGTTTAGAATTAATTTTTGTGTATAGTGGTAGGTAGGGGTCTTGTTTCAGTCTTTTGCATGTGGTCAGTCAATTTTCCCAGCACCGTTTACCGAAGAGGTTCTTCTCTTCCCAGTGGTCGTTGTTGGAGGTTTTGTCAATAGACACTTCTAAAAAGAAGATATATGGGTAGCCAACAGAAATATGAAAAAGTGCTCAGTCTCACTAATCATCAGAGAAATGCAAATCAAAACTACATTGAGATACCATCTAACTCCAGTAAGAATAGCCATCATTAATAGGACAAATGGCAACAGATGCTGGTGAGAATGCAGAGAAAAAGGAAGGTATCTACACAGCTGGTGGAAATGCAAACTAGTATAACCTCTTTGGAAGAAAGTGTGGCCATTTCTGAAAGAACTAGAAATTAACCTTCCATATGACCCAGCAGTCCCCTATTGGAAATAAAACCAGAGGAACTAAAATCATTCTACAGAAAAGATACCTGCACATGTATGTCTGTTGCAGCTGAATTCACAATAGCAAAAACATGGAACCAACCATGCTGCCCATAGAAGCTGGATTGGATAAAAAAATATGGTACATATACACAATGGAATATTAAGCAACTTTATTATAAAGAAGGACAAACATGAACTTTGCAGAAACTTGGATGGACTTACCATCTATCATACACAGTTATCTATCACAGAAACAAAGAACAGAGTACCATATGTTCTCACTCATAAGCAAACTTTGAGCAATTATCATAATACTATATAAAAAGGGATTGGCAGTAGTGGGAAACTGACAGGTGATGTGGGGTGGGACTGGCAGTTGAGGAAAACTGCCAGAGGAGGGAGGGGCACACCTCATCAATAAGGGTACCTGCATAATGAACATTTGTATACCTAACCCTGAATTTTACACAATTTTAAAATTTAAAAAGATGGTCAAATAAAAATGGTAAATAATGTGTTTATCTCCTTGTTTAAATTCACGTCGAGGGATCTTCATGATTAACCTGGCCAGACTGAAACTCATATGCCAGAGTGAAACTTATAACCTTTAGCTTCTATGTTAAATTTGAAATGTGAAACAACTTGTATCATAGGTATGAAATGGGAAACAATTAACTATCTCTTAACAAGGGACAAATAAGTCATATCAGTGGTACACAAGCTGAACAGAAATTTGTCCACAAACTTCTCATTTTTCATATCACAGTTCATTCTTCATCACAGTGGCCTATGAATAGATTGAATGGTCCTCCTATGAGATACATAGAGACAGTCTTCAATTTTATTAGAAACTAACTACAGAGGTAGTTTGGTCTTTATTTTAAAAAATAGTTGGTAATTTTTATCACTTTTTTGTGTTACCAACTGCATACAAACAATTTTAAAGTAAAACAACTGCCTCAGTATCACTCAATAACAATACATATCACAGAAAAGATGATCTTTTATCTTTTTTTTGCTAATATCTAGACCTATTTTTTATCATATATTATAGAGTTAAAATATTTCTATAATAATTATTTATAGCCGGACTCGGTGGCTCAGCCTGTAATCCCGCACTTTTGGGAGGCTAAGGTGAGTGGATTGCCTGAGCCCGTGGGTTTGAGACCCGCCTGGGTAGGCGAGACCTCATCTCTACAATAAATCAAAAAATTAGCCGGGCGTGGTAGCGCATGCCTGTAATTCCAGCTACTCGGAAGACCGAGGCGGAAGGATGACCGGAGCCCAGCAGGTCGAGGTTGCAGTGGCTGGGAGCGGCTTTTGCATTAAATTTAAGGTTTTGCATTAAATTAAATTACATTTTGTACTTTTCTCTGGAAACTCTTACAGAAGTCACATCTTACTGCAATATGAGCTTCCCGCAAAGAACAAACTTCTTATTAAAGGGCAGGGCCAGGAGGTCATTTTGTGTGTATATGGTACTCCCCCTTATCCCTGACCAGGGAAGATCAATCCATTATATAACTATCTACAAAAGAGTGAAGAAAACATTGCATTTTCTTCTTGAAAATGTTAGAATAAAAATGAGGTTATAACTGGGCTCGGTGGCTCAGCCTGTAATCCCAGCACTTTGGGAGGCCGAGGTGAGTAGATTGCCTGAGTCTGCGGGTTGGAGACCAGCCTGGGCAACTTGGCGAGACCTCTACAATAAATCAAAAATTAGCCTGGTGTGGTAGCGCATGCTTATAGTTCTGGCTCATTGGAAGGCTGAAGTGGAAGGATTTCCAGCCTGGGCGATGGAATGAGACTCTGACTCAATAATAATAATAATAATAATGAGGTTATGCTGTACTTTGTTGCTTGTGGACTTTAAAGGTGAAACTTAGAGTTGGATCTAAATATTTTATTTTTGAGTTGGAGTCTCAACTCTTGTCACCCAGGCTGGAGTGTAGCAGCACGCTCACGGTCACTGCAGCCTCGACCTGCTGGGCTTAGGTGTTAGGTGATCATTCTTCCTCAGTCTTCCAAGTAACTGGAACCAGAGATGCACACCACCATGCCCAGCTAGTTTTTGTGATTTACCATAGAGACGAGGTCTCATCAAGTTGCCCAGGCTAGTCTTGAATCCCTGGGTTCAGGTAATCCTCTTGCCTTGGCCTCCCAAAGTGATGGAATTACAGGCTGAGCTACTGCGCCTGGCCAGATCTAAAATTAAAACAGTTATGGAAAGTAGAAATTAATAGAAAGCAGATTAGATCAGACATCAGGGAAGGTAATGAAGATTGAAGATATGGAAAAACAGGACACACACACACACACACACACACACACACACACACACACATGCAGGAGAGAAAGAGACACACACACAGAGCGAGGAAAAAGAAAAAATACACATACACACAGAGACACACACACAGACACATACATACATACACATATACACACAGAGACACATACACACATACAACACACACACAGCCACAGACAGAGACAGAAAAAAGAGACAGACACATACACACACAGCACACACACACGTACACACAGAGAGAGAGAGAGAGAGAGAGAGAGAGCGAGTGAGAGAGAGAAATATGATCGTAAAAGATGCAGAAAAAGAAGGAGAGAGATGGAGAGGAAGAGGGAGAGACAGAAACAGAGTGATTCTGATTTAGTGGTTTACTGGAACTGGTTTGCACTGACTCTAAAAAACTGGTCATTAAATGCTCAGGAATTTCACAAGCTGATAGTTCAACCCAGCCATTGTTAAAAATTAAAGCATATAAATTTACATATAACTACAAAGTATTGAAACAAAGACAATGTATACTCAAAACTCATATTTTACTATTGCTCTTTCTCTTGAACAATTTATGTATATTGTATCTAAATGGTGGGTAATCTGTATTACCGGTGTGCTTCTGATGTGTAATGTAATGAAACCATGTGCTTCTGGGCACCTTGTTTGAAACAAGCATACTTACACCACAGAATACTTACACCACAGAAATCTGAAAATGTTACAAATCATGGTTTTTAGCATAACACTTCCCTGGTTTCTAGTTATCAAATCCCCGATTTAGGTCTCATAATTTCTGACATTATTTCATAGATATGACTTTGTCTATCGAGTACTTGAAATAGCATTTCTTTTTGTTTGTTAGCTGTATTTATTTGTGTTCATTGCAACTAAAAATACTTGAGAAAACAAATATAATTGTAAAAAATATATATATTCTGCAAATGCCTGTATTTTCTTTTTCTGTTATCCTGTGTTTTCTTCATAATGGATGGTTTTCGTATTTAGATCTGTTTGACCACAAATATAGTGAATTCGCTATGAAATTAGTAAGGCAGAATTAGATTTGCTCTGTTTACTTCCCACCTTCCTCCCAGTTCTCCTGTCCCACACACAGTCCTCCTCAGCACTACGGGAGATAACATCCATACAGGTGAGACAACAAAGGAGCCTTTTCAAAGTCAAGTCTGAGAAAGTAACAACAGATATTATTTTAGTAGAATGGGTGCCAGAGATAACAGTGCTTAAAAACAGGTATTGTGTTATTTTGATAACCCATCCTAAACCTCAACTGCCACGAAATTCTCTTCTACTTTTCTCATTCCACCCTTGGGTCAATTGTTTACCCCAATTGTTTACGTCTGCTTCTCATCAGATGTAAAACTGGACGTGACTTAAAAGTGACTATGCATGCTAGAGGGCAGGCATAGGAGGAGATGTAACCTGCATGGCATAGGCAAAGTGATGTAGAGTCTCAAGGTGTATAGATTAGGGGGGAGATAGAGAAGATACTAGGGTGGAAGAAGGAAAGAAGGGCAGTTATTGGGAGTTTAAAACAGTGCTTCTCAAAGTGTGTAATTCAGTTTGCCAAGAATTTATTACAAAAAAGTAGAGAAGAAAACATCATTAATCATCAGAGTAATGCAAATCAAAACCACAGTGAGATATCATCTCATTCAGTTAAAATGATTGTTGTCAAAAAGACAAAAAATAACAAAAACTGGCAAGAACACGGAGAGAGGGGAATGCTTGTACACTCTTGGAATGCTTGTACACTCTTGGTGGGAATATTAATTAGTACAGACACTAAGGAGAACAGAATAAAGGTTCCTCAAAAAAAATCTAAAAATAGAACTACCATATGATCCAGCAGTCCTACTGGGTGTATATCAAAAGAATGGAAATCATTGTATTGAAGAGATACCTGCATGTCCATGTTCATGGCCACACAATCACAGTAGCTAAGATATAGAATCAGCCCAAGTGTTCATCAATGGATGAGTAGATACAGAAAATATGGTACATATATACATAGAATAGTATTCATCCATAAAAAAGAATGAAATCCTGTGACTTGCAGGAATATGGGTGGAACTGAAGGACTTTATATTAGTGGAATAAGCCAGGCACAGAAAGACACATATCATGTTCTCACTCATATGTGAGAGCTAAAAAGTGATCTCATGGATGTAGAGAAGAATAAAGGTTACAAGAGACTGAGAAGGATAGTGGGAAGGGTGAAATAATGAGGAACTGGTTAATGCATACAAAATTATATCTAGGTAGTAGGAAAAAGTGTGTGTTCTGTAGCACAATAGGGTGACTATAGTTGGCAATAATTTATTATATATTTCAACTTGCTATAGAAAAGAGTTGGAATGCTCCCAACTCAAAGAAATGATAAATGTTTGAAGTGATGGATATTCCAATTACTCTGATTTAATCATTGCATATTCAATGTCACATCCACAAGGACAATGATGTTATTTGTTCATTTGCAGTTGTAGCCTCTGCACTAGAACAGTGCATGGAATATGGTAATTACTCACTAGTTATTTCTTGAAAAAGCAAATGAAAGGATACAAGCATGTCACATTAGTTGTCATAGAAAGTAAGAAGATGATTTTGACTCAGTTCAGAGATCAATGTGCTTGTGAATACTTGCTCCAATGAAAGTGACACAAAAATATTCATTTGGTCAAAATGTTAAGAGAGAAACTAAAAAACAGCATATATATACTGTTTTATCTGACCTAGCTATAATGTTTGCCAGTACAGAATGTGCTTCAGATATTATAATTCTTGTATCATTCATTTATTCAAGATTATCAAAGAACTTTTATTTATTTTACTCCGAACAAAGTTATTGCTTCTCTCCCCATCCTTTACTATGTGTGAACATCTGTGAGCAATATAAATCAGAGATAGTGCATAAGTGTTTATGCCTTGGGATTTCTCATGATGAGTCATCTATTGTTACTTTTATGTACACACTTGTGCAATGATAAAATGTGATTACAAAACAGTAATGTTCCAAGAATATGTCATTAATAACATATTCTCTCATGTCATCAGCATATTTTCACTGAGCTGTCCACACCTCAAAGAGGGCGTATGCTAAGATGTGTTCTACTACACAAGGTTCAGAATGTTTTCTGTGAAAACATATTAAACCAGGGTCTTCCTACTGTTTTGTTAAAAAACTCAAGTGATTACTTGGACAGGCATATCTGCCACGGCTGAACTCCAGCTAGCTTCTCTTCCATAGGAGTTTGTAGTTAATCATCAGGCCTAAGGAAGGGAGATAAAATGCTAATGCTAAATAATTGATAACATACATGGAGTGTATACTATGTGTTTTATATATATTCAATCTCGTAACAACCCTATGGGGTCATTTCTCTGTCTTCATAATATAAAGTGCAAAATACCAGCGGCTCACAATATGTTATAGTATGTAAATATTCACAATTCCCTAAATAAAGAGTTAATAGCTTTCTCATTTTCTAGATAAGGAAATAATATTTAATAATGCTAAAGAAATTTTACAAATATGTGTACCTTGTGGAAAAGGCAAGAATTGTTATCCAAATGTGTTTGACTTCAAATCCTGAGTTCTGTGGCACCATGAATGTTTCTCAAAAAAGAGTCTAAGTTTTAAAAATGTTTACACCAGTGAGGTTAATTTGTTTCCAATATTGTCTATTTTTGCCTGCTTTTTATGGAGGTCAACTTCTAATTTTTTTAATATGGACAATTTGTGATCTAGGTCAGGACATCTATCTAAATATCCTGTCCTAATTCGCTGTCATAATTACTTTAACAATTTAGTTCCCCCTTTCCCAAGTCAAGTCTATCACTGTTCATATCTCTGTTTACTCTGATGCCTATCTTTAAACTTTGTCATTTTTTTCATCATTTCTTGGGTTGGCTGAAAATGTAGTTTTCCTTTATACTTGTTTCTTAGGGCTATGAAAACAAATTATTACAAACTGAGTGGCTTAAATGAGTAAAATGTAATTCACTCACAATTAAACAGACCAGTATCTGAAATCAAAATTGACAAGGTTTGTTTATTTTGGAATTTTTTGCAGTAGAATCTGTTCCATGCCTCTTCCTAGCTTCTGGTAGTTTCTGACCATCTCGAGCATTTCTTGGCTAGTAGATACATCACTCCAATCTCTGTTCCATCTTCACATATTGTTCTCTTCCCTGTATCTCTGAGTATTCTCTCCTCTTCTTAATGGGAATCTTCCAGGGGAGGTACGGGAGGCACACTTAATCATCAAAGGTGCCTAATCTCAAACCAGTAGAAGTGGGGTCAAAGCCCAAACTTTATCTGTACAATGACCATTTGTATACCTAACCCTGAATTGTACCCATCTTTAAAATAAAAATAAAAAAATAAAAAGAAACTCAAGTCTTTGGATTTGGGACCCATCCCAATTCAGTATGCTCTCATTTTAATAAAACCAATTACATCTGCAAAGATCTTACTTTCAAATAAAGTCACATTCTGAGGTTCTCAGTGGACATGTAGTTTGGAGGACACTACTCAATCCACTACACTACCTGGCCAGCTCAGCCGCTCACAGAGGCATCTACTTTTCTAGATCCTTCAGTCAATGGGGCAAAGTGAGGGAGTCAAATATCTCTGATTCAAACTAATGCTTGAAGATCAGTCATCATCATTTTTTTCAGATGCTTCTCTTTTGATTTCTCTGTCTTGTGCTTCTAGCACTATCCCTTTGCATTGGAACTGTCTACCAACTTTTAAGACAGTCTTCTATCTTCATCAATGGCATGGGCACCTTCTTTATCATCTTTCTTTCATCCTCACTTTATCTTTAACAGCAAGATGCCAGCATCAGTATTGATGACCTCATTGACTCCAAAGTTGTTCCCTGTCCCTCAATCCACAAATCGACTTTTCTTCTATAATTCAATAACTTTATCTGTAGGCTCTGCTTTATACCTTAACCAGAGCATCTGCCAGAATGTTAGAATCAAAACTCTGACTTGAATCTTCAATCCAGTTACCCTTCATGTCTCTTCACCCCTATACTATGGTTTTCATCTATAGTATGGCCTCTGGTTTCTCATTTTTCTTCCAGTTATCTGCCTTTTAATTTTTTTTTTTTTGACATGTTTATCCCCTTCTTATTCTGGAATGTATAACCAAGTGTTTGAATAATTTTTTTTTGCTATATACAAGAGATTCTTTAAGCATTTAACTTACTAAAGATGCCATGAAAATATAAGTATAAAATAATTAAATTAAACAGGTAAAATTTAATTAAATGTCAACTTCTATCTATTTTGTTTCTTTCTAATACTTCTAACCTTCTGTTTAATCTTTCTAATTCTGGTGCAGAAAAAGACAGAATCAAATTGTTTTACACAACTTTTTTATTTCCAAATTAATTCTCTCCAAAATTACTTTTACTTCTAGGAAATATAAAACTGCTTTATAGAAAAGAAAACGGAAACTAAGAAAAGTTCCAACACCAACAACGCCAGCTAAGCATGTATGTGCATATATCAGAGATTTATAAGAATGTGATTAATAAAATGCATCAATTCTGAGTTGCCCATGAATTCTGAGTTGCCCATAATTCTCTCGAGTCCTAATTATGCCTGAAATATGCCTGACTTTAACATGGTAATACTACTGATTTTCTGTGTTAAGATTTTCTGAATAATATATCAGAATATATACAATTTAATTGTTTTAATATTGAGATGGAATTTGAAACACTTTTAACTCATGATCTGTTACAGGTTTTTAGAATAAACTGATATTTTATTTTATCCATAATCAACACTGACCATACAACACTACTGCATGTATTAGAGCATTTTTATCAACACTAATAGTAGCTATAACAAAAACAACAGTAACAAAAATAAAAGTATCATAACAATAAAAGTAATTTATAAGCAAATCCTTAAGGTACACACTGAGATTTTTATGTATCATCAAATCTGCACACAAAAAAATTTCACTGTGGAGTGGCTAGTAATTTCTCAATTACTAATAAGGAAACATATACAAGGAAGTTAATTTCTCCAGGTCACTAATAATTTGAAAACTGGGATTTTAACCTTGGTTTGCCTGATGGCAAATCCTGTGAGGGCTTTTAGTCCTGATACCTCACTAAAATCTATACCATTACTGAATCTTCATTTATTAAGACAGTTAAAATAAACTATGTATCATTTATCTAACTAGTAAGTCATAAGTCAGTGTATAGGTGTGATCTTCATATCAAGTCTAAGAGAACTAAAATTCATTCTTTCTTAAGGTAGTTTGCATTAAAACTTGTTCTTACACATCTTCCTGTAAAGGTCTTGTTTTTGCCACACAAAGGCACAAAACCAATCACATTCCTTTAGCATTCATCAGACTATCGAGACAATAAAGCTCTGTGGCTGCCTTATTCTTACCTTTTCTTTTTTTTTTCAATTTAAATTTAAACTGAGTGTGGTATTACGGATTGCTGCCAATCACAAAGTCTGACAATTGGAAAGTTCTGTGACTTGTCCTCCAAGAGGCACAGGTTCTGCTTCTGCCAGATTCCTAGTGATTTGAGCATGTGCTGCTTCAGAAGAAGACAAACACAGCTGGGCCACATGATTGGGGTGAGATCTACCTTGCTTCAAATCAGAGCTTCTCATAACAACTAACTGTGATTATAAGCAAATTACTTAACCTTTCTAAGATTATTTACTGTAAAATATAATCTCATTGTAAAATCTTAATATTGACCTTGCAGAGTTTTGTGCAATTAATATGAACAAAGATAACATACCTAGCACTCTCCTCTGAATGCATTATTGAATAATATTTCTCTTCCCTGCCACAATTTTAGTAATAACAAAGGAAAGAGCCCTGTTGGCCCCTTAAAAACACTTGTCCCCATCAATACTGCAAATCAGAGATTAAAAGACATTCTTTCTTAATTGTCTCTTAAAACTCAACTTGGGGCTCAAAATAAATGGATAAAACACAAAATAGAATAAAGATCTAAGCTCTATGAGTGGGTTTCACGGAACACAGATTTACTTATTGTTTGATAAATTCCAGTTATTTGTCATCCATACAATTACAGATCTCCAAGTGAAATCCAGAGAGGGAACCTCAGTTAATTTAATAGAAACTTATTTATTTCAGAAAGGGGCCTATGCAAAGTTAGTGCTTATTAGTCTAAACTTGTTTTTTAGCATAATGGGAGAAAAAAAGTTTAAAAAATGCATGATTAAGGAAGAAAAAAAATGGGTTGTAAATTCCACGACAATAGGATTTTCACCATACTATTTAAGAGCAGATTTGGCATGAAAATTTGTCCAGTTTTCTTCTCAAATCCTGCCAGTCTCATGGATATTTAAGTTTCATATTTCCACTTAGCTACCTGGATGTTTGTGTTAAAAATTTTCTTTGTAATTGTCTTATAAATATACAAATTCTTTTTTCCCTCAAATGAATGCATTTTCCTCTAGAATCATCTCAAATATTCTGTTTAAAGTTAATTGATAAAAATTCTCTCCAAAAAATAGAAATTTTAGATCATTATTTATCAGACTTTACTTTCATGAAATTTAATTATGAGAAAATATGCAATTTTTAAAAGATTATTAATAAAATATTTATTTTACAAGAAGCAATTTTCACGTATAATTTAACACCCATCTACCTCTTATAAAAGAATCAAAGGCATTTAGTATCATCATGAAATTGCTCATCTTACAATACAACTAATTAGTTTAACATTGTGCTTAAAGTTTTCCTTTAAATGACTGGAAAATACCTCAATGGTACATTTTCCATCTAAGTGAACTGTATAAACAATGTGACTGGCAGAGAGTATAATAAAATCATTTTGCTGATAATTTGACCTCACTACCGATAAGGAAGAGGAAATATCTCTCCTTTTTTTTCCCCAGTCAGTAGGACTACAGTAATTTTTAAAAAATAATTTATTTTAAAGCTGCAAAACTGTTCTTGCTTAACTTTTTGAAAGATAATTTAATTGTGGACTTGGACCCTGAGAAATTGTATCAAGTTTTTCAATGAAGGATGAAGTCAGGGATTATTTAACCATGTATTTCCCTTTCTAGAATGAGGAATGAGTCTTAGAAACTTTTCTCTAGAGGGACTCTGATTGAGAGTAGGCATAGGTTCCCAGAGCACCTGATCTTTTAAATTGTGATTATCTATTGATCCCTTCTCAGATACTACTAAAAGAGTCTGTCTGTGGAGAACAGCCTTTCAGATTAGGGGATATTCTATTTTTAAAATTTATTTATTTTTTTAGTTGAGGGGTACAAGTGAGGGTTTGCTACAAAAGTAAATTGCGTGCAGGTGAAGTTTGGGCTTGTAGCAAGCCTCTCTACCCCTGGAAGCAGAATGGTACCCAAGGAGTGGATCTGTGTTCTTATCCCCATTTCTTCTCACCTTCCTTTAGCAGCACCCAGTGTTTTTTGGTCCCAACTTTGTGTTTGCGTGTCCAATGTTTGGGGCCCACTTATGAGTGAGAATATGTGGCATTCAGATTTTTAGTTTCTGTGATAGTTTACTTAAAATGATGATCTCCAATTCCATCCATGTTGCTTGCACATAGTACTCCACTTGGTATATGTACCACATTTTTTATAAAGTCAGTCCATTTTCAGTGGACATGTCGGTTGGTTCTATGTTTTTGCTGTTGGGAACAGTACTGAAATAAAGATAAGTGTGCAGGTGTTTTTTGTTAGATTGATTTATGTTCCTAGAAGTGAATATGGTAGCTCAATTTTTAGTTATTTGAGAAAATTTCACACTGCTTTCCACAAAAGCTGAATCAGCTTACATTCCTCGCAACAGTGTAGAAGTGTTCCCTTTGATCCACAGGCTTCTCAACACCTGTTGTTTTTTGACTCCTTAATGATAGCCATTCTGATCAGTACAAGGTGGTATCTCATTGCAGCTTTTTGATTTGCATTTCTCTGATGATTAGTAAAGCTGAGCCTTTTTTCATTTTTCATACATTTTCATACATTGTTGGATGCTTGGGTGTCTTCCTTTGAAAAGTGTGCTGTTCATACCCTATGCCCACTTTTTAATCGGGTTGGTTTTTAAAAAATTTTTTTACTTTCAATTTGTTTGAGTTTCTTGTAGACTCTGAATGTTAGGCCTTTGTCAAATATACAGCTTGGAAATATATTTCCCCATTCTGTGAGCTGTCTCTTAACTCTCTTGATGGTTTCTTTTGCTGTGCAAAAACTCTTTAGCTTGATAAAGTTCTACCTATTAATTTTAGATTTTGTAGCATTTGCTGAGTACTTGGTCATGGATGCCTTGCCTACTCCATTGTTCAGAAGGATGTTTCCTAAGTTTTCTTCTAAGATTCTTATAGTTTGAAGTTTCACATTTAAGTCATTGATCCATTTTGAGTTAATTTTTCTTCAGGCTGACAGGGAGGGGTCCAGTTTCACTCATGTGTATGTAGTTTGCCTGTTTTCCCAGCGCCATTTTCTAAATATGGTTTCCTGTCCCCAGCGGTTGTTTTTGCCCACTTGGTCAATGATTAATTCATTGAAAGTCTGTAGTTTTATTTCTGGATTTTCTGTCCTTTTCCATTGGGCTATGTGTCTATTTTTGTACCAGCACCACACTGTCTTGGTTACTGTAGCATGGCAGTAAAGCTTGAAATCTGGAAGTATGATGCCTCTAGCTTTGTTACTTTGCTGAGGATTGCTTTAGCTGTTTGGGCTCTTTTTTGCTTCCATATGAATTTCTGTGTACACTTCTAGTTCTCTGTGAAATATAATGTTGGTAAGTTGATAGAAATTGCATTGATTCTATAGATTGCCTTGAGTAGAATGCACATCTTGATGATATTGATTCTTCTACTCCATAAGCATGGGGTGTTCTTCCACTTGTTGGCTCATCCTTAATTTCTTTGAGAAGTGTTTTCAAGTTCTTATAGTAAAAGTATTTCACCTCTTTGGTTAGATGGATGCCAAGTATTTTTGTTTGTCTGTTTGTAGTTATTGTGATCAGGATTGTGTTTTTTTATTTAGTTCTCAGCCTGCTTGTTGTAAGTATGTAGGAATACAATTGGTTTTTTTGTGCATTGATTTGGTATCCTGAGACTTTACCAGAGTCTTTTATCAGTGCAAGGAGGTTTTTGACAGACTCTCTAAAGTCTTCTCGATATAAAATTACATCATCTGCAAAGAGGAATATATTAACTTCCTCTTTTTCTATTTGGATCATTTCTTTCTCCTGTCTGATTCTCTGGCCAGAATTTCCAGCACACAGAAAAAAAATTTAATAAAATCCAACATCACTTCTTAATAAAAACTCTCAAATACCTAGGTATCAAAAGAACTTTCCTCAAAATAATAAGAGCCATCTATGGCAAACCTGTAACCAACATCATATACAATGGGCATAATTTGAAAGTATCCTCCTAAAAAGTTGAGCAACTCAAGGACGCCTGCTTTCACCCTTCCTATTTAACATAGTACTGGAAGTCATATTATTTTATAAATTGCAACTTTAGATCTGATAGCTATTCTGCTTTTAGAATTACTGGTAGAATTATGCCTTCATATGCATAGCTCTTTCTTCCTTGACCACAGGGCCACATCCTGCAAATATAAAATAGATGAAAGGGACCTATGAAGACTGAAAAGAGAGGGACTAGTTTAGAGTTCTTCTCAGTCTACCCAACGTGCTTGCTAAATCCCTGAGCCAATCCTGACCACATCTGGGCAGCCCAGGAGCTCTGAGTGGCATCATGTGCAAGTACTGAGAATGCTCTTTTTTCTAGTTCTTATCTTGTCTCCAGAAATATATTTTAGACCCCTATATGAAAATCATTCTCCTTTTCCAGGGAACATTATTTTAAAAGATCAAAGTTTTCAGCCATAGAAAAGAAAAAATATTATATTGAATATATTTCATGAAAGTATTAGATTATTTTTCTATTTTCTAAAGGTTTCTCTATGAAACTTTATGACTGAAATGATTAATTTATGAAGTCTGGTAATTTTGATCAGTTATGTAATGCTGGACTTATTTATTTATTCTTGTTTTATGTTTTGAATAAATAAAATTTCTTAGTGGCATATAAGTTGTCACACTTCCTGCACATGTGATCAATCTTATATGAATCATATAATACAGATACACATAGACACAAGCACAGTTAACTGTCAGATCTATAGGTAAATACATATTTAAGAAAGTATTCAAGCCGGGCTTGGTGGCTCAGCCTGTAATCTCGCGCCTTTGGGAGGCTGAGGTGAGTGGATTGCCTGAGCCCGCGGGTTCGAGACCCGCCTGGGCAGCGAGACCTCATCTCTACAATAAATCAAAAAATCAGCCGGGCGTGGTAGCGCATGCCTGTAATTCCGGCTACTCGGAAGGCTGAGGCGGAAGGATCGCCGGAGCCCAGCAGGTCGAGGCTGCGGTGGCCGGGAGCGGCCACTGCACTCCAGTCTGGGCAACCGAGTGAGACTCCAACTCAAAAAAAAAAAAAAAGAAAGTATTCACTATAGATAGACTTTCCATGTTCAAGTTGGAGAAAATTATTTAACTTCTCTGTGCTTACTTTCATAATCTACAAAATAAGGACAATGATAATGGCGTAAGAGAACTATTAGTCAGGTACAAATGAAATATTACATGTAATTTAGTTAGTACTCTGCTGGTACATAGTAGAGTTTCCATAAATGTTTGCTAATAGTATTACAAACAAGCATGGGAGATGTTGGGTGTAATGACGCCTGAAGAATGAGAGATCTTATTTGAGGAAGTTTCTGAAGTGGCAAATACAGCTGAGACTGAAAATTGATGCATAATTGTCAAATACATAAGAAGCTCTGCACTGCCTTTGACAGTATGATTGTGTTCATTTTCCATCCATGTTTCAGGGAAGTAATATTCTATCCTGGGTTAGTGTACAATAGAGAAAAAAACGCAATCTAATATTATTAGACTCTAAAGACTGAGCTCCGATAGAAACATATTTTAGTTCCCAAGAATCAGAAAAAGAAATTGTATTTTACTTTGCTTTTTACATGAGAAATTGATTGCTCAAGTTTGAAGTTTTCTTTAAGTGAAAACACTTTGCTGAATTACTTCTCTTGTCTAAGGCTCCACTGAAAATAGAATAAGTAGTATGAAATCACTCATTGTCTGGTATATCAGTGTTTGATATTTCATAACACCTCATTTGCCCTCTTATTATCTTTTTCTTATTTCTCATGTCTTTACCTTGGATGAAAGATCAATTGATAATCTATTGCCTTAAAAATTATGTCTTAGATATATTGAGTCTATTGCTCAACACCTATGCCTAATATTTAATTCAGTTGTTGAAAATGTGATCCCTTTATTTTATTGTCCATAAAAAGGAGAGAAACAAAATTGTTTGCCGTTCCTTGTGAAGCAAAAATAAACAAACAAACAAAAAACCAAAAAAACACCCCACTCATTCCTAGAGGCCGATGTCAACTTTATCCATAGCAACCAATGTGCATGTGGTTCAAGGCCTCCTTGAGGAGGTGTGGGGGCCTACACACCTCCTCAAGTCTAACTCTACCAAAGTTATCTACAGTACTGTTGACCATATAAAACTCAAGATTCTCCAAAAACTACAGTGCATTTGGTAAAATGCCAAAGTAAGGACCTGTCCACCTGTCTCATAGTCTGCTGAACAGCTACCTGGTTTGCTACTCCTGGGATACATACTCCCACTCCTCCTTTTTCCTCACCTGGCTTCTCAGCTGCTCCTCTGAGGGTACATGTCCACCAAATCCTCTGATTTTAATAAGGAATGGCTACCTCTGCAGATACACCTTCCCTCAAAGCAGCAGGACCTAGATTATTGATTTCAGGGCTCTATCATTAAATAACTCGATTTTTTAAATGTTCTAAGTTCAGTTGAGCTCATTAACATGTATACTCAACATCTATAGAATAGGCCATTCACGTTGGCTCAAGCCTGCATGCAATCCCAGCACTTTGAGAGGCTAAGGTGGGAGATAACCTGAGCCCAGGATCCAAGACCAGCCCGGGCAACATAACAATAATTTGTCTCCATGAAAAAAAATAGCTGGGCGTGGTGGCACATAGTTCTAGCTACTTGGGAGGCTGAGGCAGAAGGATCGCCTGAGCCCAGGAGGTCAAGGCTGCAGTGAACCATGATCCTGACACTACATTGCAGCCCATGACTCTGACTCACAAAAATATAAATTAATAAATATAATAATAATAGGAGGAGTAGGAGGAGGAGGAGGAGGAGGAGGAAGAAGAAGAAGAAGAAGAAGAAAGAAGGAAGACACTTAAACAAACACAGATTCACAACATTTCTGAAATCCAGTCAGGTACATGCTGTTATTTCCTTGATTATGGCCCTGAAAGGGTCTCTAGGACTGATGCTCTCCAGATCTTGCTGATTCTCCTGAGAACTTCTCTGGGTCATTTTTACTTAGCCCTTCCTATTAGCTATGTTATTTCTTTACTTGCTTCTACCTTCAGAAGTTTAAGAATCTGAAGAGTTCCTTTTATTTTGTACATCCTAATCTTTGCAGTCCTTGGTGATGTGTCATTCTTTAATAGATTGTGTGGGCTTCAGTATTATTGAGCTGTAATCCACTGTATTAGATAAAAAGTCACTCTCACAAATCTCTTTGAAATGACTTCTCTACTTTCAATTTCTTGTGGAACTGTATACAGTAAGATAACACTCTTTACAATTCTTAGAAGCCTCGTTGTTTAACAAAGAAGATATGTGAGACACAACCTTAATATCTTTAAAAGACCTTTGACTTTCTGGGTGGATATGAGGCTCCATATGAAATCATCTTAAAGGCTTCTTAGTTATAGTCTTGACTTCATCTTTACTCTGAGACCAAGATGGTTCTTTTTTGCATTATGAAAAATAGTTTTATTTTGAACCCAGCAACGCCTGGCTGCTTTTTATATTTCCTTTAAATTATGCTTGAAAAATGAATAATTCATTCATGAGTTTACCCCTGTATAGCCACACTGTTATAGATAGAATGTGCTTGCACAAAGTTCTTGTGCTGGTATCCTGTTTCCTCAATATAATGGAATTAGAGGGGTAGGAGGTGATTGTGTCATGAGTGTGGAGCCTTATAAGTGTTCTTATAAGGAGAGGCATGAGAGCTTGCTTGCTGTCTCTGCTTTCTGCCATGTAAGGATCCTATAAAAAGATGACAACCTGCAAAACAGGAAGCACCTGGGCTGAGATAACTAAAAGCCTAGAGCTTATTGGGATTGTCAAACCGAGCCTCTTCACGTGCTCTCTCCATGTAGCTTGGGGTATTTATGATGATTGGGATCCATTAAGGAGACACTCGGAGAATGTATATTTCAAGAGAACCAGGAGTCTCAATAATCACTGATGACTTACTCTCAGGGATAATATAACATCATGTTTACCATATTTTATTGGCCAAAAGAGTTACAAGCCTACTTGGATTAAAATAAAGAAAATATAAACCCCAACACCAAAGAGAGGAATGTAAAATGATCTGCAAACTTTTTACAAAACAGCTATACTCTGTGCCATCTGTCCCTCTTGCCCCAACCAATTACCTCTCTGACATTATCTCCTATTACTCTCCTATCAACTTCTACTACTGAAATGCCTTCTTCTTTTCTCATAAGAAATGACAAGTAGACTCCTGTCTTAAGGACGTTACTTTTGCAATTCCTTTTGACAAGAATGCTCTTCACCAAAATATCAGCATATTTCATCTGCTCCCCTCCTTCAGGTCTTTATTCGCACATTGCTTTTACTGGAATATAAGCTCCAGGAGAACATTAGATTTTGTTCACTTTTGATCTGGGAGGATTTAGAACACAACCCAACATATATGGTAAATATATGTTGAATGTATTGAATGAATTATCTCTCATTCTCATATTCATCATTTCCTTTTATGTCCTTTTATTTACAAGTTCCCACTTACCATGAACTTGAGAGTTCGAACATGTGGGAGAATGAGCAATTAAGAATGCATAATAGGGAATGAAAAACACAAAACAAAGGGAAATTAAGATGGGAATTTTTGCTGGTGATATCGAATCTTATGCTCTCACTAAGCATAAAGGAATTTAATTCAATTAAAATTTCCTCTTTTAAATCAAATTTCTGCTTCAGGCTTATAGATCCATCTCACACACCAAACTGTATTTACATAATAGTCTTAGAACTATGAAGTTTATTTCTACTTTATATTAAAATTGATTTTAAATATTTAAGAAAGATGATTGTTAAGTGATTAAAGAAGTTTGGTAGTAAAGCTTAAAATCAATTCAAATTAAAGCATGTCCTTGTTATAATTTGGGGTTATTATGAGAAATCCTCCATAAAAATTCATGACAAATCAAGGTTGAGCCAAATTCACAAATCAACCTAGACAACTCCACACTTTAGTTGATTGAATATAGGAAGTAATACAGTTTATATTTTCTTATTTCTTCTTTTATATGTAAAGCCCAAACATCATTGACATGTCCATAAGTCCCTATTAAATATTTCTTTTTAAGAAGCTGAATTTGTCAGTCTATTTCTTTGGCTTCTTAGCTTCCTCAGACTTTGGGACATAGACCTATCCGTGAAATACAGGACTAAACTCCTGCAGATATTCAAAAGAAATCTCTGATTTTGCATCCTCCTCATATCTTTTTCTAGCTATACAATTACATCTCAAAATACTTGCCAATGCAAACTGCAAATGCATTTGTAACTTGTCTATTCAGGTGATGTACTTTCATTACATAAGGTATTTTCTTTTTTTTTTTTTTGAGTTGGAGTCTCACTCTGTCACCCAGACTGGAGTGCAGTGGCCGCTCCCGGCCACCGCAGCCTCGACTTGCTGGGCTCCGGCGATCCTTCCGCCTCAGCCTTCCAAGTAGCTGGAACTACAGGCGCGCGCTACCACACCCGGCTAGTTTTTTTAATTTATTGTAGAGATGAGATCTCGCCAAGTTACCCAGGCGGGTCTCGAACCCACGGGCTCAGGCAATCCACTAACCTCAGCCTCCCAAGGCGCGGGATTACAGGCTGAGCCACCGAGCCCGGCACATAACGTATTTTCAAATGGATACTGTAGAAGGCAATAAGAAGAGTTACTTGGGAAAACTAAACACATAACATAAAATTAATTATAATAGTTTTAAACTTAACAACTAACTTAAGTGATATAAACAATTAAAATAAATCACGAAAGTCGTCATCTTTAATCACCGACAGTCCTTTAGTAAGAGTCTGGGAAAGATAAAAATGCGCATACCAACATTGAGATGAAAGGAGTGATATCTCTTGTATCCATTTTAACTAAATATTAAGTGATTAATAAATCAAGGAAAAGAAATATGAGCTCAGTTTTGAAGTTATGAGTCAATCACCTTTGTTGATGGAAACACGCACACACACATACACAAAACATAAATTTTTGGAAGAGGTTACTTGGGAGAGGAATAGAAGAGAATTGGAAGCTATTGCTTATGGTCTTTGGTATTATTTGATCGGATAACATGTGCTAGTTTTGTTTTATTGCTGTCTTCTTGACATCTCCATTTTGATGTCTCTAATTCACTATAAATTGAAACAAACAAACAAAAACTCTCATCACTAATCCACAGACTCAGTCTTTTCCCACTGTCTCCTATTTCAGTTAATAGCACCAATTCATGGATCCAGTAACCTTACACACATCCTTCTGCCTCATGACCCATTTCTCGCTAAGTCCTATCACTATTTCTCTAAGCACTCCTTGTATATATATGCTTCTCTTATTTTAAATGGTTGCCTTCATGGTATGCTATCTCTTTTCTATAGTATTGAATTAGAGTCTTCTTAATGGAGCTCCCTAATTCCACTTTGAGTTTTTTCCTTAGTTTGAGTGCAAACTTTTCAAACTGCACATGTGATCATTCATGTTTGCTATTTCTGCTTTAAACACAAGAATGGTGTCCAGTTGTTCTCAGAATACAGAACAATGCTTTCTTCACAGGGCTTAGGTGACCTACCTTCCTGGTCATGCCACAGTGCTATCTTATACCACTGTCTGTTTCCCTCATGGTGTTTGGGTTCACTTTAATAAAAAGTCAGAGTCCATCTATTCATGCCACCTCTGTATGATCTTCCTTGCCTTGTTTAACCACACTTACCTGTCATGCACCCTCACCCTGTTCCATCTTAATCATTCTTTAGTTTTCAGCTAAAGGAAAGCTGAGGAGGCAACCCCCTCGGGTCCCCTCCCAGTGTGGGAGCTTTTCTGTTCTCTCAATAAATCCTGCTTTCTCAATAACAACGACAACAACAACAACAAAAGGAAAGCTGAGGAAAGTTACAGGAAAGCTTTGCCACTGCATCGGTCTCAATTATATATGATTTCGTGATATGATTTTAAAGAATGACATTCATTCGAATTAAAATATTTATCTCTCTCTCTTTTTCTCTCTCGCCATTATCTTCCTATTTAATATTGAGTGTCTCCGATCACCAAGCTGAAGGAGAAAGTGACAGCATCAGTTTCTGGTCACTATTACAAGTCCAGCAATTAATAAAATGCATGAAAATTTAATAAAATCAGAATTATTTATTATAACAATGCATAGACCAATGGTCACTTATTCAAGCAGTCATCCACAATATATCATTCTTTCTATCAATATTTCTCCGAGTTAAATTTCTCTACTATAAAATTTTAGATACCTTATATCTTCTTCTAATCCTGTTTCTATTCCTAATTGCTATCACACAGTTTGATAAAATGCTAAAAGAGCATATTCCTTTAAGTGTAAATGTGCTATACCCTGGATGACTTTGGCAGCTTGAGATTTACTATACTCTTGTGGATTTAGAAGGGAGAAATAATTTCCTCCGCACTTAGTGCTGGCTGATTATAATTTTTTTCTTTTTTGTCAAATGTTATTTTTGATCATTTTCTCTGTATCATATACCCACTGGGAAATAAATAACTACTTATCTCTTATAGATAAATGTATCCACTTAAATGCTTTTAATATTTATACTTTTCAGAAAATTATATGTAGGCTACTATGTTTCCTGGGGATAAACTTTCACATTCATCTCTCAGTGATACTTGGTGTTACTGTCAAAAGCAGAATATTATGTTCTATGAACTAAGAACTTCTGGTTTTTAATTTCTGAAATAAAGAACAGGACTAAAGACAGAGTAGATGATTGATGATAATGTGATTGATAAAATAAATGTATATTTTGTTTAAAGAGGAAAAACAGATATATGTCAGCTTTAGAGATGCTGGTGGGTTTGTGGTTTTAGTTGTTTTGGAGCTGCTCTTAGAATATAGAAAACTCTCAGCATCCTAAATAAGAGGTGGAGAAAGGATTTGTGAGCTTATCCAATTTGCCTATGTTCAGATGGAAGCAAGCCAAAATAGTTACAGAGAAATTTTACATTTATCAAGATAGTAGTACAAGTTTTAAGTATTTTTATTTGAAAATATCCCTTTCCTGACTGTTCCATATTGCTTCCCTACATCAAAGTTAATTCAGGGAAAATGCAGTCTCAATATTTTCTATGTGTCACCAATTAGCAGACAACTTCTCAAATTCTTCAGACAAGTAATTTATAGACTAATTTTGATTAGATAAAAATTTTCCCAGGAGAACTTCAGAAATAAAAATAAATTATGTTATGTCAAAATTTTCTCTTAAATATCCAAAATGAAGGAATTACAAAAGAAATGACAGCATTTTCTTAGTTTGACAGATAAGATATTTTGACATGAAAAGATGAAAAATATCAAAGAGATGAAGACAAATTTCCACTTTCTCCTCCTGACTTCATCAAAGTACAGGAGAATTTGACAAAACTCTTTTCTTTCATTAACTCCCACTTTCCATAATTTTGAACTGAGACTTCTCAATGCATATCAATAAAGATGCATCTTGCCTCTGAATTTTTCTTGCATGAATGATCCAATGAGACACTTTCCAAACTGAAAGGAAATGCTATATAGTCCAGCTATAAATTAAGAGACTGTGACATTATGGAGATACTTCCAATATGATTGCTAGAAGCTGCTCTATGTATTTCTGTAATTCTCGAGAGAGCTCAGTGCTTAACTTACAGACACATTTTATTTTTTGGAATACCATTAAATGTTACATTTTTATGACAAATGCTCAATGGTGTTTATCTATGTAATGCTTCTTTAAAAAAAGATGCTAGAATAAAATAACCACAGATTAATATACACACTTCTAGCTTCATATAAAAATCACATTTCACTAGTAAATAATTGTGGACTAACATTATTATTAATCTAATTAAAATGTCCTTTATTTGCTCTACTAGTGAAGACTGAAACACAAAATTATTGTTTAGAGTGTATTATTTTTGGCTATTGGGTCAAAATTATAAGTGAGACAAAAGCAAAGGTTAGTCATGCCTATTTTATGTTTTTATAAGTTAAATTATGGAATATCAATTTCATTCATATTGAAACATCCAAATCCACATAACTAAAAACAGATGGGATCTTCCTCCCTAAAAAAAAAATGTGAAATTATTCATGATTTTTACCTTTATTTCACAGAGAGCTATACAATTTCTTCTGGTAGATGTAATTCATCTTAGTTTTTTAATTAAGATAAACATTTATTAAGTACCTACTATATCTTAGATATTATGCTAGGTACTAATGATTCAAAAGAAAATCACACATTGTCTTTGAAGAGTTTATTTCAGAAGAAAGACATAAACAGATTGCCCCTCGCTTGTGATGGTTTGGTTTACAATTTTTCACACTGTAATGGATTTAACAGGATATAAACCCATTGGAAGTCAAGAAACATCTGTAATAAATACTTACCATACAATGTAATAAGTGTTTAAGTTGTGGCATATGTAAAGAGGATTTTGTTGTACTATAGAGGGGACACAAATTACATCCTGCCTGATGGACATGTGAGCAGCATTGCATGAAAACAGAGACCAAAATGATGACATTGCTAGAGGGGGGCCGTGAACTAGAGAAAATTGGCAGCTTTCAGAAGCTGAAAAAGGCAGGGAATGGGTATTCTCCTAGAACTTCCAGAAGGAACCAGACTTGCCAACACTCTGAATTTAACTCAATGTTATAAGTATATTTATATCAAGGTAATAAATGTGTGTTATGTGAAGCCACTACATTTGTGATAATTTGTTACAGCAGCAACCTTAAAGAACAACCTTCAGAAACAGCCTTCAAGAAAGTTTTATTTCATAAGTAGGGGTACAATTCTAGCTGTTAAGAAATTCTGAGAACAACAGAAAAGTTGTTCCGATTTTTAAACTGGAAAAACAAAGTCCTAGAAATTTTAAATTTGAAGCAAATAGTCATACAACCTTTTAATCTTAGAAATAAACCTAAGATGCAAATAATAATGAAAACGATCACTATAAATAGTGATATAGTTTTACAGGATTTTGTGTATGCATCTTCTAGGAAGTGAGCTATGTGTAGTTTATAAACTTATTCAGGTCATGTTCATATTCCCCTTAAAAACACTTTCAGCTACCTACCTTTTCTCCTTGAATTCTTTTTTTTTGTTTTTTTTTGTTTTTTTTTTGAGTGGGAGTCTCACTCTGTCACCCAGACTGGAGTGCAGTGGCCGCTCCCGGCCACTGCAGCCTCAACCTGCTGGGCTCCGGCTATCCTTCCGCCTCAGTCTTCCAAGTAGCTGGAATTACAGGCATGCGCTACCACACTCAGCTGATTTTTTGATTTATTGTAGAGATGATGTCTCGCTGCCCAGGTGGGTCTCAAACCCATGGGCTCAGGCAATCCACTCACTTCAGCCTCCCAAAGGCACGGAATTACAGGCTGAGCCACCGAGCCTGGCATCTCCTTCAATTCTTATGGCAATCAATGAAGTAGACCACTGAGGACAAACCAAGATTACTTTGAAACAGAGATCTAGAATATGAGCCTCAAACATCACGCTTTACATATTCTTTGACTGCCTCAAAGTCTTGAGTAAGATAGCTTTGGAGCATTCTTCGGAAACTACTAGGGATTGGAACTACCTCTATTCCCTTCCTAGCAACAGGATTTTAGTTGATCATTAGACAAAATGCAGTAAATCAGTTGAAACCTATAGACTGTAAACTTTTTTTTTGCATCAGGGTCTCACTTTGTTGCCTAGGCTGGAGTGCAGCTACACGATGAACAGCTTACCGCAGCCTCAATCTCCTGGACTCAAGCCATCCTTCTGCCAGTCTCTCAAGTAGCTGGAGTGTAGGAGCATGCTTTCACACTCAGCTAAGTTTTTTTATTTTTTGCAGAGATGAGATTTTACTATATTGCCTAGGCTGGTCCCAGACTCCTGGGATCAAGCAGTCCTCTCATCTTGGCCTCCCAAAATGCTAGGCGTGATGACAGGCGTGAGTCATTGGACCTGGCCTGTGGATGGCAAACTTAAAGCTGGATGCTGCAATAGTGTTTAGATTCAGTCATCAGTGCTATATTTGAAATGTGGCAGTGTAATCTGTGGGTTATTTTGTGCCTGAGCAACCCAACACCTGAATTCCTGATCTCTCTGAGGAGAGCTAAAGTTACAAATCTGTTGACTCTCATGACCATCTCTCCAGGACAGCCTGAGGCTATAAATATGTTGGGCAAAGATAACCTTTTTCTTTTTTTTCCTTTAAAATTCCAAACTTTTTTTCAGTTCCATCTCTGAAACAAACAAACAAAATTTTCTTTCTCACATAAATTCAGAATTCAGTGACCTGTTTTGCAAGCCATGACTCACTAAGTCTTGGAAAATCAAAGCATTGCAGTCTAGTGACCTTCCTTGATGGGTTGACTCTAAACTCT
The DNA here is from genome assembly GCF_000164805.1 of Carlito syrichta. Lineage (NCBI taxonomy): Eukaryota > Metazoa > Chordata > Mammalia > Primates > Tarsiidae > Carlito > Carlito syrichta. The sequence continues at coordinate 153,373 of NW_007246688.1, read as the reverse complement.
GATCTCCATAAATCTACTCTATGCACCCTGAGGACAAATTATTTAACTGAATATTTAGTCTGTCATTCATGTTAAAGATAGGGTAAAAGCAAAGCTTATAAAGTTCTTTCAATCTATGAGAGAACACAACCTTCAAGAAGGTTCTATGTTTTAAGTAGAAGTACTATTCCAGCTGTTAAGAAATTTTGGGAACAACAGAAAATTGTTCAGATTTCTAAACTGGAAAAAACAAAGACCTATAACATTTTCACTTAAAACAAATAGTTAAACAATTTTATACACTTAGAAATAAACCTGGGATGCAAATAATAATAAAGATTTAAAGAAAAATCAATGATAACCGCACGAGAGAGGAAGTAACTTTATTTTTACAGGTTTTTCACCAAGCAGTCTCTGTGAAGAAGAAAGATTGTCAGCATGGCGAAAATCACTAATGTTTAAAAGCAAAAGGAACAAAGAGGAATGAAGGACCAAATCAAGAGGTAGATTGGGATTCAATAAGCTAAGACCATAACCCTGGGAGCTGGGCTTGAATGTCAAAGAATCAGAAGTTGTGTCTGGATGAACAAGTTTTAGCAACTGGATGGAAGCAACTGTAAGTCTGTGGAAGTCTGCTAAATTCAAAATAATAACTACTGATATTTTATTGTTAAAAGAAAATTGATAACAAACTTTGCTTCAATGAGTTCTACCACATCAGACCAGAAACAACATGTCTCTCCATACCAATTTTGAAAACACGTATCTGAAGGTAAGCCTCTCCTGCTACTGATTGTAAGATAAGGAAATATTTCTTCTTCAGTGACTATAAACTCAGAACTCCTAGGGATGTGCTTTAATAATCATTATTCAGGAAGATATTGATAGAAGAACTGTTTGATCGTTTTGTGGCACCAGTGATAACCACTGTACTGCCATCCATGCTGACAGGCATTTTAAAGAAAATAACATTTTAAATACACATTAGGAACTACATTATATTATATATTGAATGGAATATGTGTGAAGAATAGCACTCAAATTGTATCCCATTAGCATAAGTATTCTCACCCTTTTCCAGGTCACATTTAACCTTTCAGGAAAAATAAAGAGCTCCTTATAATACAACTAAGCCAATAGCCTTTGTAATTCTACCTACTTTCCAAAACATGGTTAATGCTGACATATTTTTCCTTTTTTCTTTTTACTTACTTGATTATTTTTTGGTTTTTTATAAGTAAGATCTTACTCTCTTGACCAGACCAAAGTGCAGTGGCACGATCATATCTCACTGCAATCTCAAACTCCTGGTCTCAAGTGATTCTCCCACCTCAGCCTTCTGAGTACTTGAACTACAGGTGCATGCCACCATGCATGGCTAAGGATTTATTTATTGATTGATTATTTATGTTAGAGAAGTGCTCTTACTATGTTGCCCAGGCTAGTCATGAACTCCTGTACTCAAGCTATTCTCCTGCCTCAGTCTCCCAAATTGTTGGGATTACAGGCATGAGACACCACACCAAACTTTGATGTATTTTTTTCTTTGTTACTCCAAAAATAAGTTTGTTTTATCTCTAAGGTCTAGATTTTATTCCTGATTTTTGTTTACTATGAATCATCTTGAAATCATACAAAGCCAGTTTAGCTATATGCTTCTTGTCTCTGATCACAGACATGTTTTCCTGGGATGATAGCTTTCTGTTTAGTAATGCTGAATAGTTGTCTGCTTTGGTAACTTCTCCATCTCCTTTCTTACCATATATTGTGTGACTTGACTTAACTATCTCTTTAAAATATGATTTCTCATCTTCACCATCCTTTTCTCAGCACATCCAAAATTATCAATCAATCTTTTGGATGCCCCTCCTCAATCTTCACTGTGTAATCATCAGAGTGGCAAAGATGAATGTTTGGAAGGGGAACTCAGAAACATTCCCTTTTATCTAGAATAAGATTATTTTAAAATGTGTTTTCAGGACACTTGTCTTTCAATCAGAAACATGGCAAGAAATAAGACCAAAGGATTTGAATAATTTAAATAATTTCAAAAAGAAAAAAGCTGTCACAGGACCTGTAAAAGATGAAGCTGTCACTGTAATGTGGGTACTGGGCAAGAGGCTGTATGTGTCAGTGGGTGAGTAAGGTCTGTACCAAGCACTGTGCTCATCACATGCATTATTCTTTATAAATTCTGTGTTGTTAACATAGTACCCCTGATGAATTGGAAGAGCTACCTAAAACTGAGAGTACTACTAGTACTCTCCTAGTATCCACTCTTAAGTACTAATTTTAATTCAATAGATATGACATTATATTATTGTGAATTATAAATTCAGTGCCCTGATAGAGACTTTCTTTCACATGGGCTATTGAGGAAGCATGTTTTGTTCCTTTTTCTACTTAAATTTTTTTATTTTATAAATAATGTTTGATACATAAAAAATATATAGGTAGGGTATAGTAATAAGAATATAATAGAATCATGAAAATCTCTACCTAATGAATGTACTAGAATAGTTTAAGTAATAATCTATCTGTATGTCCCTCGTCTACTATATTTCTTTGTCTTCTTGCTTTGTAGAAATATCATACTATAGTCTTTGGGTACTTTTGAAAAAAATATGAGTCTATAAGTCTAAGATTTCTCCCTACTGTGTTTTGTTGCTCTATTTTATTCATTTAATTGATATATAATATATAGTGATGCTTCTTTCTTTCTTTTTCTTTTTTTTTTTTTTTTCAGTTGGGATCTCACTCTATGACCAAGGGTGAAACACAGTTGCATGGTCACGGTTCACAGCAGCCTCAACCTCCTGGGTTCAGGCAATTCTTCCCCTCTGCCTCTCAAGTAGCTGGGACTACAGGCATGCATCACCATACTTGGCTAATATTTTGTAGAGATGAACTATGTTGCCTAGGCTGGTCTCAAACTCTGGGCTTAAGCAATCCTCCCTCCTTGGCCTCCCAAAGTGTGGGGATTATAGGATGAGCTACGATGCCAAGCCTACAGTGGTGTTTTTATACTATACTTTACTTAATAGTTTTCTTGTGAATGGATATTCCCAAACTCTACTTTCCATGGGCACAATGTTATAAACACATGGGGAGAGTCATAGATTAAAAAGATAGTCACAGATATAATGAAACCCTCTGGTTAATATCATCCTGCTGCAATGTGGATGAGCACAGGAGATGCAAGTTATTCTAATGGTTCTTGGACTCTTGTGACATAGATTTTGAGTACCGTCGGTCCCAGATTGCAATAAGAAGCCTATTAAAGTTATATTGTGACATTTGCTATCCGTAGCAGATCAGAAATCTGGTCTACGAGAGATTTAGCTGCTTTTATCACCAAAGATGAAATAGCATTTATTTAACACATACAAAGTGCACAGAATATTAAACTTACTCTTCCTATGAATATTAAGAACTCATAATGGACACAGAATATATATTAATATTTATATAACTGAGGATGATATTTTCAGTTTGTACTCCAAAAAGGGCAAGTGTCCCTTATTACACAGATAGCTTTAAAATATCCCTAATCATTGCCAAACTGTCTAAAGATACATTGGAAAGGAAAATACAGATACTTACAGAAATCTCAAGTCTAGTTTAAAAAGAATGGCAATGAACTACCACCAAATCTAACCATGTCTATTAATCAAGACTGAAGTCCGATATTTTGCAGAGTATGCTTGAGGAAAGCACTTCCCAAAGAAATCAACTGATAAAAATTCAGAAACAAAGCTGGGTTGGAGGCTTATGCCTATAACCTCAGGATTTGGGGAGGCCAAGGAAGAAGGATTGCTTGAGTCCAGAATTTCCAGACCAGCTTAGATTACAAAGTGGAATTGCGTTCTTATAAATAATAGTAGTAATAATAAAAATAGTAGTAATGCTGGGCATGGTGGTGTATACATGTAATTCCAGTTATTTGGGAGGCTGAAGTAAAAGGATCATTTGAGCCTGGGATGTTGAAACTGTGGTGAGCTGTGATTGTGCCACTGCACTCTATCTTGGGTCACAAGGGGAGACTTTGAATCTAAAAAAAAAAATAAATCAGACATAAAGGTTACATGAGACAAACATAAAAACTTCTCATTATTAACAAGAGAACTGAAATAAGAAATAGTTCTCCTAACCTGGTAGTTTAGAGCAAAATAATGGAGAATTTTCTGTAAGAGGATCCATATATGTTCATAAATAAGAAAAATGCAAAGTGTTTATAAAGAGTTTTTTTTTTTTTTTTTTTTTGAGTTGGAGTCTCACTCTGTTGCCCAGACTGGAGTGCAGTGGCTGCTCCCGGCCACCGCAGCCTCGACCTGCTGGGCTCCGGCGATCCTTCCGCCTCAGCCTTCCGAGTAGCCGGAATTACAGGCATGCACTACCACGCCTGGCTGATTTTTTGATTTATTGTAGAGATGAGGTCTCGCTGCCCAGGCGGGTCTCGAACCCGCGGGCTCAGGCAATCCACTCACCTCAGCCTCCCAAAGGCGCGGGATTACAGGCTGAGCCACCGAGCCCGGCTTTTTTTATTTGAGTTAGAGTCTCACTCCGTAGCCCAGACTGGAGTACAGTGACCTTGACCTGCTGGGCTCCAGCAATCCTTCTGCCTCAGCCTTCCAAGTAGCTGGAACTACAGGCGTAGGCTACCACACCAGGCTAATTTTTTGATTTATTGTAGAGATGAGGTCTCACCAAGTTGTCCAAGCAGGTCTCGAACCCGCGGGCTCAGGCAATCCACTCACCTCAGCCTCCCAAGACACAGGATTACAGGCTGAGCCACCAAGCCCGGCTATAAAGAGTTATTAACAGTTTTTCATCTGATGGGAATGAGGTTGACGTGATATCCCTAATCCTTTATAAACTGTCATATATATGGGGTGAAAAAAATGCATACACATTTAAAAAGATATTGTCTGTGTATTACTTTTCAAAGTTGAATTAAATTACAGTAGCAATGTGTAGTATGACATCTGCTCAACCAAGCTTCTGCCATTTTTTTTTTACCATCTTGTCTATTGCATGGTAATTAATACCATTTTTTGAGGGAACATAATACTTAAAATGTGTATACATTTTTTGGCACCCCCTCTATATATGCTTTAACTGCAATATCAAGTTCAGTCACTCTCACAAAGCACTTTAGTCACCTTCATAAACCCCCAAGTCAAAAAAATAAAAGACTCTAGATATCAAAATATATAGGCACATGAATGGACTGGGTGATCCCATCCTGATACTAAGGATTGAATTCCTGTTGCTCACAGTTAACATCCCTATTTTACACAGTACTATGTTCATGCAGCTTAATGCTCTTCAATGTGCTACAAATAGCATTCTCACAAGGCTAGCCAGGAGCAGAGGCAACAGACCTTCGAACCACTGGTTAAGTGCTCATTCTTCCACAATTGTTGTCTGAGCATCTGTCCCAATTGTCAGCATCCATGACTAATAAATTGTTGAGATAATTTGCCCCTAAAGGTATATGTCTATTTAACTTGGGTAGCTTGAATAGTTACCATGCTCATTAAGGTAAAGTAACTTCCAAAGAGAAAGACTTTTGCACCTTAACCTCAACTAGCCTTCTCTAAACTTTACGCTATTGGTTGCAACACAGGTGGAGTGAGAGATTATGAATGGATGAGGGCACATCCACAATCATTAAAGGAAAACCAACCCCAATATGTGCTGTATTGCTGTTAGGTAATCTGCATCCTCTTTGCAGCCAGAAGTGTGCATTACACTATAAGAAACCCTTTGCCAAAGTCAATTAAAAGTATTAAATATATAAGGAGTTATTATATAAAGGATGTTGTTAAGCAGCCAGCCATCTGCAGATGAGCTTAAATTTTAACTGATGGGATTTAGGATGTTCATGGTCATTGCTGTTAGTATTGATGAAACACTCCTGGAGTATGGGGTAGTAGACATTCAATGTCTGGGAACATAATGTGGGATAAGGAGCATTGGCACTGGAACAGGTTTCCAAGGGCAACTTGTAGATTTCCTTTCCTGGAGCTTTTTGATAGACGCCTTACTGTCTGGCATAGTGAAAATCTGTCCTGCCTCAAGCAGAACTGATGATCTAATGTCTAGAGGTACTGTCCAACCCTATGACAGAGAGAGAAACTCAAGACAATACAAAGAACAAAGCATGGTGTCAAATGAATTGTTTGTATCCTTCTTATGTTCCCAATCCCCTGAAGCAATAGACAAATCTGAGCAATAGTTATATGAATAAAATAAATCATCTCACAATTAACTAGGGTGTATATTACGTTGTGGCTGTAACCTTTATTATTTAATCATAATTTAAGCTAGATTTTAAAAGAATAAAAACAGACCTGGCAGTAAAAATCTTGTTATAATGATTAGAATGTCTTTCCATGAGGTATTATGGAATGATGGTGATGATTTTACAAGACAAGTTACTATGTTTGGGGAGTTCCTGGCATGTGTAACAATAAGTACATCAGACTTCCCTAATAGAGCTTTTCCTTCCTTGTACTTGATTTAACAGGAAGGTCTGTTTCTGCTCTACCTCAGCCCCAGATTTCACATACTATAGCAACTTTCCACAGTAGCCTTTATAAAGAAGCACTCATACCCTGAGCTTTGTCCTCCCAATGCTTCTACCTGAACTCAGATTTTCATTGTTTCCTTTCCTTTTGAATACGTGGATCCCATGGTTTTATCACCTTGAAAGTACATTATATTGTCTGAAAAACATCTACCATGCTGACTTCTCTTACGCCATATTGAGCTCACTCTGCAAGCTCTTCAACAAGACATGATGCTATGAAATCATCTTCACTCTCACTGTTTTAAACAAATCTTTGCCACTACAGACCAAGATTTTTAAAATTCACTTGGTGATTTGCAGCAGCTCACTGAATGCTTTCCAAGCTTGAAAACATGCTGCTGCAAAGGAAAAGTAAAGCTTTTAAAGTTTGCAAAGCAGCAGGGATTCACTACTTTAATGGAAAAAATTCTAATTTGCAATCCCAAACTGGCAACATGGGGGTGTCACATTTCCCACAATCTGTTGTGAGGCCTGCAGGTGTGACAACCCTACCACATGTTTAAATGAGCACAACTGCTCCTCTTAGAGCTGCAGACTTAACAATTTATCTCTCTCTGTTCCATTTGCTTGCTGCAAATCATTTTCAGAAATCAATTTAGAAGGCTGCACTGTAGTCAAAGGACATTTATGCTTTATTTTCTTCCCATCGTGAATCTCTTTATATTCCTGATCATTATTTGGTTTATCTTTAACAAATAAACCAATTATCATTCCTAATAAAATTTAATAAAACTGTATCACATCAAACACAGACTGGAAATCAAATCTCAGATTTCTATAAAATATTATAGATGCCCTTTCTTTTGATTCACTGTTGTCTTACTTCAATCTTCAACTAAACTTAACACAGTAGATAGTAAGACAGCAGTATCACAAATAGGGCATTTAGAATCACAGAACCAAGAACAGTGACAGTTTAGTCAGCTACTTTCTGAGTAATTCTGCCTAAGCTTCCTAACTTCTGAAATCTCTATGTTCCTAACCAGCAAAATAAGAGAAAAATAGGGTCAAAGTGAGAAGTAAATGAGATTATGTCATGAGCCACTCAGCAAACATTTATCAAGGACCAGTTTACCATATGGATCAGATTAAGGGGTATGACAATAAAGAAAAAGTATTGATCCAAAGTGAAATATCCTACACTAATCATAAAACACTAAATTTTATCAGATGTTGCTGTTGCAATATACAAGCCCAGAACTAGCTAAGTAGTCAATAACCTGTATTGCTAATTCTACCATTTTTAAGCATAGTAATTACATAGTAAAGCAGGTAATAAGAATATAACATTTGAACAGAATTGTATGTCTATTGTATTAGACATTCTGAAAAAATTTTATGAAAAAATATTCTTTTTTTGTTTCAGTCTTGAAAAATATGCAAGCAATTTGTATGAGTCAAATTATTGTTTATGATGGCATATAATAGCTCCAAAATTATATTGCTGTTTATTTCAAATGCTGTTAAGTAAATGTGAAACAGCCTAGATTCAGCAAATAAGTGGAAAACAGTATTCTTTCAATCTCCTTTCTTTTTTAAGTTGGAGTCTCACTCAGTCGCCCAGACAGGAGTGCAGTGGCCGCTCCCGGCCACTGCAGCCTCGACCTGCTGGGCTCCGGCGATCCTTCCTCCTCAGCCTTCCAAATAGCTAGAATTACAGGTGCGCGCTACCATGCCCAGCTAATTTTTTTAATTTATTGTAGAGATGAGGTCTCGCCCAGTTGTCCAGGCGGGTCTCGAACCCACAGGCTCAGGCAATTCACTCACCTCGGCCTCCCAAAGTGCGGGATTACAGGCTGAGCCACCGAGCCCGGCCTCTTTCAATCTTCAATTATATCAAAAGAAAATTTAATGTAATTTTGTTTTTTCTCTTTGCAATGGAGATGTGGCTCATAAAAATAAAGACAAAATTATTAATAGCAGATAGGTCTATCCTTGTGCTAGGCCTTGTGGGAAAATATTAAAGTGAAAGCACAAATTTTACTTTTAGATACTTTGCAATTCATTTGATAGAAATAGGCTTGATATATATGAAACAATTAAAATACGGTGCCACATGTTAGGATAAGACACAAACTTGCCTAAGATTCTGAGCTCCAAAACTTAAACAAAGAAGAGGATCATTGTAAGAATTTTCAAGGATAAATCTTATAAGCAATTCACAAACAGGAACAATTTTTTAGTCCCCTTTGTATCTTCCTGGTAGTTACAAAAGCATCAAGTCTATATCAGATACTCAATTAATGTTGAAAATAATGTAGTCATTCTCTAAGCACATGTCATTCAAATCGCTTGCTATGATGTACCAAAACAAAGAAATTGCAAACCAGATAGGAAGAAAGATCTCTCAACATATACTTACTGTCACATGAAAAAATATCATTATGGCAGACCCTTGTAAATGTTATCAGTATGTACAGGGATTAGCAATGGCACATAAGAAAGAATGGACAAACACTTCTGCTCTGCATAAGGCTCTGAGGAGATGTTGTGAGCTACAGATATTTCTTGTGGATGATATGGGGCAGGACATTTAAAAAAGCTAAAACACCCAGTAATGTGAAATAGCAATATTACATTGGGAGGATGTAACTCTCTCAATATGGCTGGGATATTCAGTGAGTTTACTGCATTTCCAGAAGAGAGCAAATGTTGTAGGGCTTTAGACTGATGGAGCATGGACAAGAAAGCATTTCCTGTAGAAGACAGCATGGGTAGGACATTCAAATGGTTATGACAAGGAGTGGGAGTGGGCCAAGAAGGGGAGTTATCAGAAGACTCAGAAACTACTGTGGTGAATTTCAGTGTTCCTCCAACTTCAGTGTGCATCAAAATCTCCTTATTTATACAGATATTACTGGGCTTCTTCCTGCCCCTTCTCCCTTCGAGTTTTTGATCTAGTAAATCAGAAGTGTGGCTCTACAAAAGGGACCTCCCAAAACCCAGAATTAATTGATAAGAAATTGTGTATTTATTCTTACATGTTTAAATTGTAGTCACTTTCGAAGTACTCCCATTATCCTTCCCTCCCTCCCTCCCTCCCTCCCTCCTCTCTCTTTCTCTCTCTCTGTCTTACTCTTTCTCCCTCCCCCAAGCTACTCCAACCCAGGCACCTTCCCTACCTAGGGTCTGTGAGTAAACATCTTTGAACTTGTAAAACACACACACACACACACACACACACACACACACACACACACACACACACACAACTCCCATTTAATGCAATACACCTATCAAGAAACTTTTCCACTGCTCAAAACTCTTTTTAACTCTTCAATTGTGATGTCTTCTAGTGACCTGTTGCTTTTCATTGCACCTCTTCCACACCTGCAAAATGTTTTGATTTGAGGACATTTTTTATCCTACGAAACAAAAAAGTCACATGGGGTGCAATTAGGTGAATATGGAGGGTGGGGTATGGGAGTCATGCCATCTTTGATCAAAAACTGCTGAACAGTCAGCTCAGGTCCAGTGTCATGGTGGAAGAGCCAGTCACCTGTTTGCCACACCCCAGAACATTTCTCTCATAAATCATGACACAACCTTCTCAAAACCTCCAATTAAAAACTTTGGTTGGCCTGAGCCCAGGGCTTCCAGACCACTCTGAGCAATTTGGTGAGACCTGTCTGAACAATAAATAAATACATTAATTAATTAATAGCTAGATAAATAAATAAAGCCAGGCATGGTAGTATGCGCCTGCAGTTCTGGTTACTTGGAAGACTGAGACGAAAGGATCACCTGAACCCAGCAGGTCAACACTGGGGTGACCTTGGAGTGAACGTGAAAGTGCCACTGCAATCCAGCCTGGGCAATGGAGTGAAACTCTAATTCAAAAAACAAAAACAACAACAATATCAACAAAAACTTTGGTTGACCGTTTGATCCTGAGGAACAAATTCTGAGTATACCACAAAGGACATACCCTCCAAAAGATAATTCTGGTTTTTTGTTTGTTTGTTTTGGGGAGGGAGAGTGGTCTGCCTTGTATATCAGAAAGAATAACACAAATTATGCAGCCATAAAGAAGGTCAAATTATGAACTGCACAGCAACTTGGATGGACTTAGTCTATAATACTGAATGATCTATCACAGAAATAAAGAACTGAGTACCACAAGCTCTCATTCATAAGCGGACCTTGAACAATTATCACATATTATAAAAAAGGGATTGGCAGCAGTGGGAAACTGTCAGGGAAGGGGGGCACACCTCATCAACAAGGGTACCTGCATAATGAACGCTTGTATACCTAATCCTGAATTGTACACCACATCTTTAAAATAAAAAAAAATACAAAAATTATCACATAAAGCTTTATATTGAAAAATCTATTAGTTAAAGAGAATTGAGGATTATAAATCTGCATGGATAAAACTAAAAAAGCAGGCCGGGTTCAGTGGCTCAACCTGTAATCCTAGCACTTTGGGAGGCCGAGGCGAGTGGATTGCCTGAGCCTGTTCGTTTGAGACCAGCCCGGGAAACTTGGCAAGGCCTTGTCTCTACAATAAAAAATAAATAAATAATTAGCCAGGCGAGGTAGCATGTGCTTGTAGTTCCAGTTACTTGAAAGCCTGAGGCAGAAGGATGGCAGAAGTCCAGCAGGTCGATGCTTGGGTGGCCGAGAGTGTGCCAATGCAGTCCAGCCCGAGTGACAGATGAGACTTCAACTCAAAAAACAAACAAACAAGCAAACAAAAAAACTCCAGAAAAAGTCAAAATGTTAAACAAAAACTTATACAATAGGAAGCCTTCTTATAATTTTCAAATGAAATATATATATATAAATTGTGAATGTGTATATGCAGAGTCAGTGTGTAAAACTGCATGCAATGGCATATGACAGATTCAGAAGTGATTACTTCTGTAGTCATTGGAGAATGATATTGGAGACAAGAATATATAGAGGCTTACGTTTGTCTTCCTGTTAGTCTCACAATTTGCCCTTCTCAGTGGCTTTTGTATCAGCAGTTACATTTAGAATGGTTGTCGGTATAAATAAAAGAAAGAGTAAAAAAGTTTAGTAAACACTAGATGATCAATGATCTAAATTCGATAACTTAAACCTTGTGAACATCTAGTAAATAATGACCTCAGAGGGATACTTTTTTAATAACTGGCTTATATGCTAGATTAATCTCATGGAGCCTTTCTTATAAATGTCAATTTTTGTTGTTAAACCAACCTCCAAATTAGGGAAAGTAACTTTCTCTTCTTATTAGCTGAGGTGAGTGGCGATGTAATTTTTATTTCAAGCCTAGTAAGTAGAGTACTCGAGAAAACAAATTCTATGCTACATAATCACATAATGCATTTCAACATCTGACAAGTTACCTTTGAACTATCAGCACTTTTGGAGTAATTGCATAGCTGTTTTCCTATTTGAGTTTCCTCTATGATTTAAGAAAAAGTCCAAAGTGCTGATGACAAAGATCAAAGTAATTTCCATGGTGAGAGCCTTACTGACAGCCAGTGAATGTTTGCAAATGCATAGTCAAATGTGACCAAGTGAAACACACTTATTAAGATATTATTAAAAATGATGATAATGATAATGATTTTTTAAATTAATCAATATTTTTTATTATGATATTGTGCAGTATCATTAAGGGTTAGGTATACAAATATGCTTCATTCAGGTACCCTTGTTGATAAGAGGTGTCTCCCCAATAATGATAATGATTTAAATCCTGAAGATAAAATTGGTAGTTGGATCATTATTTAGGCCAAGTTGAAGATAAATTAAATTATAGAATTTACCTGACCAATCATTTAACAGTTTGCATTTTTAAAATTTTAAATAATTGTAGATAAATAATGTAAATGAAATCCTCATCTATGACACATAGTGTGGAGGTAAGAGCATGAACATAAGGACCTAGCTCCTAGTGTTCAAATCCTGGCTTTGCTGCTTGCTGGTTGCATGCCGTGGGCATGTTACATAGCCTTCTCATGCCTCAATTTATTTATATGTTAAAAAGAAAACAATGACAGTGCCTATCATATGGAGTTGAAAATTAAATCACTCAATATGTATAAGGCATTTAAAACAATCAAGTGCTTAAGTAAATACAGTTACATTTAATGAAACAACCTTGTATGAATAAACCTGATGTGGAGATTGAGTCTTGATAGGAAATAGGCTATTGAAGTCTTCTTAGTCATTTTTAAATTACTTTCATGATTCTTCCCTATTTCCTACTTGTTCTCTAAAGTTTGATAGAAACCTTATCGATTTATAATACATGATTTTAAATGCTCAGTAACTACTTTATAGTTAAAATACTCCTTGCCTGATAATTATTCCAACATTGGTTTCTAGGAAGTGTATTAATAAAACATACTTCTTTCTTTTTCTTAAAATATGAAATCAACAATTGGTATTTATATGCTTTTATCGAGTAGGAATGCTACAATAGTTCATCCATTTAGTTTTTTAAAATACAGAAGTTATTTAAGTTGTCTTAAATTTTTGTTAAGAACAATAAGTGTAGGTGATTTATTATAGAACATGGTGATGATAATTAACAATATATTTTATTCCCCCCAATGCTAAAAGAGTAGATGCAAAGTGTTTTCACCACAAATGTGATAACTATGTGAAGCAATGCATATGTTAATTAGCCAGATATATTCATTCCACAATATACACATATTTCAAAACATCATGTTATACATGATAAAGATACAAAATTTAATCTATCTATTTAAAAATTTAAAAAATACGCAGTTTGCAATTGATTTGCCAGAATTAAATACAAGTTTAGGTAGTACAATTTTACCATGTTCCTGGAAGAGGATCATAATAGGATATTTATGTGCAAAACTAATGATAATAACACTATATAACACTGTAAAATAAACTTTTGAGATGTTATACAAAATTGTATTGTCTTTAATGTTTTCCTCCCTATACATAGTAATTTGTTAAATTATAAAGAGTTATGTATGCCCTTTTATCCTTGGCATAGAAAGGATTGTGAAATCCTTCAGGTGTTCAGTTTGTGTTCAGAGACTAGCATTAATTGATGCATTGCAAATCAGGCCTTCTCACAGAATTTGCAAGAATAGTACCAGATAACTTCTCTATGGCTTTCCTATGTGCACATAATATAAGAATTAGTACTTAGTCATGATTAAGTGCCAATTACTGCTTTAAAAATGTATATACATATATATACATATATATATGTATAATTCAGGTTATCATCGCAAAAATCCAAAATTGCCATTATTTTTATGCTAATTCTATGAACGAGAAGATTATGACAAAGGACGAATTAAGTTACTTGATCACAATCATAGGGGAAATGGTAGATTGGGTTTTTTGACAGAGGCAGTTCAACTTCAGAAGCCATGCTTTTAATCACTTAGTGTCATAGAGTGTACTGTCTTTTCCACGTTTCATCCATTGGATTTGGCATGCATCTCATCAGTGCCAGCATAAAGTGCAAGGTACAATAATCAGTTTCCAACGTGGTTATAACAAATTTCCTTTTTGGGAATTGGTATGGAAGGACTAGGTTGAAGGTAAATGTATATAATTATCTTCATCTCTAACATCATAAAGTCATAGAAGTTCAACCTTGTAGTCAATAGATTTTACTTTCTAATGTGAAATAGTAAATCAGTCTTGAAAGAAATGTAGTTAAATACACTTTAATATTACTGAATTTTAATACCTTTTAAGTCTTGTATTATTGATTTCTAAGATATTATGCCCTCTTTTAACAACCCAATTTTATTACTTTAAAGACTTGAGAATATAACATTATTGTATTATCAATCAACATTAAAAGTCATAAAAATATACTTAAAAAATAAGCAGTCAAGTATCTATAATGTGAAACATCTGTTTATGAGAATGTGTTTCATAAGCTTCTAATAGCAACTCACTGTCCTTGTAGGTTCTTTTTGTCTTTTTAAAAAACCTGTAGCTTTACTACTTCAATATTGATCCATGTCAAAGTGTAACATGTCAGAATAATTAAGACTTTTAAAACAAGTTATTTTTGTCTTATGAAAAATGCTACTCTATGAAAAAGTATTTTGTAACTTTTAAATGCTCGAAATGTATGCCATACTAAAAAGTCTTAAGAAACATTGTCATTTTTCTTTTTCCTTATTTTTGTGGAATATGAATGTATGCACTTTATAATTTTAGAACTATAAGTGACTAGAGTTACCTAGTTCAATGCCCTGATTTGTTCAAATAGGAAAATTAAGATCCAAATAGATTAGATTATGTTCCAAATCTATCATTCTGGTTTGTAATACAAAAGAATGATAGCTGAAAGATATCTTTCTACATGCACACTGAGTTGAAATTTCTACACTAATATTTGAGAAGAAATTATGAATACATTTTCCAAGATGGACTTTATAAATGTATAATCATATCTAAATTAAGGTAAAAACATACTATGGAATAAAATAAGAACAATTTGGATTAGCAAACATTTTCCCAATAGCCATTGAAACAGCTCAGAAAAGGTAATCTTAAAATATTTGAAGGCTGGTACTATAGTGTTGCAGCAGCACTGTCCTTATATTCCACAAAACTGTAACTGTTAGATAACATTTTTCACATGAAATATACAGTCAGAAGAAAAATAATCCATAGGTTATTAAACACAAATAAACATATATGTTTTGAGTTATTGCAGTTTTCCTTTAGTTTTTAATATGCCCTTTTGGGTATGAAAATAAAGAACAATTGTGAGAAACTAAAGTTTTGTATATACAAATTTACAATGTGTGTCCTACTTTTTGTTTTTGTTTTAAGAAAGCAGGATTTATTAAGAGGACAGAAAAGCTACCACAGTGGGAAGGGACCCGAGGGGGTTACCCAGATTTTTAAAAAAAAACTATTTATTTGAAAACTACTTTTGAGAAAGTAGTTTAATAGAAAAAGTTTTATAACAATATATCTTCTGTTTGCTCTTAGGCATTCTGGAAAGTATTTAAACAGAGATCATAATAACAGCTTCTTTCACTTTTTAGTTCTGCAAAGTATATAACTTATATTGGAGTCATATTAAATATCAAGAAAAGATTCATAACAAATCAGAAGTAACTGTGAACATTCTACTTTGTGCATAAATTCAAAGGATTATAAAGGGATTACCTTAATATAACATAGAAAAATTTTCTCATCAAAATGAGATGTTGCCACATTTTAAACCTTAAATCTACCAAAATTGTTGAGTAAAACTATAATTATATTTAAGTCAAAGAAAAAAAAAAGAGCCTCCAAGACTATTTTTAGAAGCCTATAATGTTTGTAATTAGGTTGAGATTAATGTAATTAGGCTAAAAACAGAATTGATTTGTATTATATCTCTTTTTTGACAGATGCCAATGAAAATATATAGCCTGAAAGGTCAAGATTGATGTCAAAAACATCAGGAAGCATAGCATAATTTTGTACAGTGTGGTCTAAAATACTATCTCTATAGAAGGTTATGATGACTATTTTGGCTAGTAAATATTTTGTTTTAAATGTTCAGCAATTGTCCAGTGATTTGTCTTATCTAAATTATAAATTAACTGGAAGGAAGCTTAACTGTAGCTGGAGAAGTAGACAATAAATCTATTACATAGAAAGTAGACACAGTACAAAACAAAATAACTTGTTTCTTATCTTTTATCAGCTAAATAGCATTATATCCATGATGTACATACAGTATTGTCTCATAAAATCAATTTAATTTCCTTTACTATAGAAGTTAAGCGAACATGTAAAGTTAAGGTAGATTTATTTCATTCTCGGGGGCTAAAATCTCATTAGATACTACAATTTTTTTTTTAAAGCAGATATGGCTTAGCAACTAAATAGACTACATAATGCTTGATTATCACATACACATTTTAAGCAGCTGGCTCTTTCTCTTAAGGGGAATAACTTGCACAAAGACATTCTTTTGACATCATTGTGAGAAAAGAGTACACAATTTAGGGTAATTTATCTAGGGAACAACAACAGGATGAAAAGAACTCCAGTTGGAGATGCATATAAATTCTTCAGGAATTTTTTTAAAGTACACACTTTAAGAACTTAACACATATGTATTAAAAATATGAAAGTTGAAATATTCACGTATATTTTATCCAACTGAAGAGAAGTTCAGATAACTTTGGTGATAGCATAAATGACCTCAGAATGTTATCAGTACAGCCTCATTCACAGAGAAATATTTGTTTCTCAGAGAGTTTAAGATTAACAGCTTAGAGAACAGTCACAATGTGAAATGTGTCATTCTTAGCTTGGAGAATAGTCAATATTCAATAAATGAATGAAAACAAAATACTAGAAAATAGGTAAGCAGGGAGACAGCCTACAGACTGGGAAAAAGTATTTGCCAACTCTAGGTCTGACAAAGGCTTAACATCCTGGATCTACAAGGAACTGAAACGTACTGAAAAGAAGAAAACAAACAACCCCATTAAAAAATGGGCAAAAGATATGAACAGACATTTCACAAAAGAAGACATTCGAGCAGCCAACAAACACATGAAGAAATGCTCAACCTCACTAATCATCAGGGAGATGCAAATCAAAACCACACTGAGATACCACCTAACTCCAGTCAGA
>NW_007246688.1:119653-136090 GCF_000164805.1 Carlito syrichta | reverse complement strand
GATACCACCTAACTCCAGTCAGAATGGCAATTATCAACAACTCAAAAAATAACAGCTGCTGGAGAGGGTGTGGTGAAAAGGGAACACTTCTACACTGTTGGTGGGAGTGTAAACTAGTGCAACCTCTGTGGAAAGTAGTGTGGCAATTCCTAAAAGCTCTAAAAATTGACCTTCCATATGACCCTGCAATCCCCCTACTGGGAATATACCCTGAAGAACACAAATCACTCTATAAAAAAGATACCTGCACACGTATGTTTATCGCAGCGTTGTTCACAATAGCAAGAACCTGGAAACAACCATGCTGCCCATCAAAAGAGGACTGGATTAAAAAAATGTGGTACATATACACGATGGAATACTACGCAGCCATAAAAAAGAACAAAATCATGAATTTCGCTGCAACCTGGATGAACTAGAGTCTATAATACTGAGTGACCTCTCACAGAAACAAAGATCCGAATATCACATGTTCTCACTCATATAATGGACCTTGAACATCCAATGCAATACTATAAGAAAATGACTGACGGTACTGGGAAACTATGGGGGGGAGGGGGATGGGATTAACAGTAGCAAATATCTGTCTGGGGATGGGAAAACAGCTCTTATCAACAGGGTGCCTGAATGAAATGTAATTGTACATCTAACCCTTAACTGTACCCGACAAAACCATAATAAAAAATACTGATTAATGAAAAAAAAAAAAGAAAATAGATAATACTGGGATTATCAATGTCCATTTTGCAGGTGATCTTTGTGTTTTCACACTATTAGAGACATCTCATTTCTAGTCACATTACTAATATTCTACAGTCACTTCTTTATTACAAAAATGCTTGGAATGGATAATTTTATTTTTTAAAACTAACCAGTGTGTTTATCCTCGTATACTAAGTGACAAGCCAGCCCATGGCTTTTTGTTGTTGTTATTGTCAGTGCTCTGATGAAAAAAATAATGATTTTATTGTCTCCAATTAAACAGGTAGGCATATTTTCTTTTCTTTTCTTTTTTTTTTTTTTTGAGTTGGAGTCTCACTTCAGGGCCCAGACTGGGTTGCAGTGGCCGCTCCCGGCCACTGCAGCCTTGACCTGCTGGGCTCCTGTGATCCTTCCACCTCACTCAGCCTTCCAAGTAGCTGGAACTACAGGTGGCATATTTTCAATAGCAGAAGAAAAGTACACTCAGTATACTTTCAATAATGCCATTTTCAATTTCAAAAACAACGTTGAAATCAAGCTAGTTAATTCATATGAATGAGTAAGACAATCATGAATAAACTTGTTCTTCAATTTGATAGGAGGAAGATGTCCTAGAACAAACAGCTGTAGTCTAATTTCCAGGTATTTCCATTTAAAATAATCTCTTGACTTTTTTATTGTAGGGTACATTCTGTCATTTTGTTTTCTATCTAGTCTCAACACCACTATTTATTTTGGTAATAGAACCCTGATTTTCCTTTATATATAGTATTCTTGAGAATGTCTACTTCAGGTTTCTGTAACATCTAAATGGAACTGCCAATCAAAGTGATTGCTTTCCCTAGCCAAGAGGTGATTAGATTCTCTTGGGAATATGAACTTTTAGCTAAATATAGATCCAGAGTTAACCATTTTACTTCAGTGAGATTAACAATGGTTTCTGCTAGTCATTCTAGTTCCTATCCTTTCCAAGACCTCATTCTTCAACATTTTCTTTTATTTTGTAACTTAATCTAATTTTTTGCAGTCTTTTTCTTTTTCCTAGATTGAGCTTAACTTGATTTATTTTGCTTTCAACTGAATCAATTGAATGGATTCACCTTCATCAGAGTAATTTATTATTACCCATTAATAATTTTTTAATTCACTTATTCATCTAACAAATATAAGGTAGGTGGCAGATGACTGTGGTCAATTGTGAAAATATAATTTCTTTTTTAAGAAATCTGACAGATAATATAATAGACCAGGAGTTGGCAAACTTTTCTGTAAAGTGCTAGATAGTAAATATTTTAGGCTTTGTGGCCCATGTGATTTCTATGAAACTACTCTAGAGATGTGGTACAAAAGCAGGCATAAAACATGTATAAATGAAGACAAGTGGGTAATTTACAGTTATACTTTATTTAAGGATATCGAGGAGTGCATTCCATAAAATTTTATATGTGTACTGTAATATTGTTCTTCTTTTGATTTTTTTCAACTGTTTAAACTGTTGAAAAATATTCTTAGCTTATAAGACATATAGAAACAAGATCCTGCTGATCTCTGAGATGAACATAAAAGAAAATCATTATCTGTGAGCAGCATAATTAAGCAGTAAAATTTGGGTAAGAGGGATGTCCTAGCAGTAGGTAGCATGGGGTTTGAGAGATGTGAACCTTAACTCAGTATTTGAGGACAGAGAGGGTCAAGTAAATTACTTTAAGCTGTACTTGAGAATAGAGCAGACATGAGCTAACAAAAGAGGAAAAAAGAAAGCATGCAAGGCAGATGGAACAGTGATTATGAATGACTATAAGAAAGGCAGAAAATTGCAACTTAAAAAGGCTGGGCACTTGAACAGTGTGATGAAAGTAGACAGAAAAGGGCCTGGAGAGCAAAGTTAGAGGCATAAGAATGGCCTCAGTGCTCAGTTACCTTGAGGCATTGTCAGCATGTGCTTAGGGTGCCAGTAAGGAGAGTCAATTTCAGAGTGGGAGGTGGAGATGGGAGTAGGTGAAAATACCTTGGAAGAAAAGCTATTAAAGATTAGTCATTACAAAAATTGTTGTTTTTCCTAACATTTTATGTTGCCACTTTGCAGGGTACTTATTTCAAATTACTTATGGAAAAGAACATACAACATTTTTTAGTGCTCCTAAAATTTTAATTTAGATAAATTTATAACTTAGGTTAAGTGTTCTGGAGTTCAATTTCTAGTAATGGGGGAAATCATCACTGAAAGACTTAAGAAAGGGAAACGCATGATCTGTACTTAATTTTTGAAAAACCGAGCAGTGGGCCAGGCTCAGTGGCTCAGCCTGGAATCCCAGCACTTTGGGATGCCAAGGCCAGTGGATTGCCTGAGACCACGAGTTCAAGACCAGCCCAGGCAATTTGGTGAGACCTTGTCTCTACAACAGATAAAAAATTACTGGGCATGGTAGCGCGCGCCTGAAGTTCCGGTTACTTGGAAGACTGAGGCGGAAGGATCGCTGGAGCCCAGCGGGTCGACGCTGGGGTGGCGGTGAGTGTGCCACTGCAGTCCAGTCTGGGCAACAGAGTGAGACTGCAACTCAAAAAGAAAAAAAAAAAAAAAAGAAGATGAAAAGAAAACCACAGAGTTGGAGTCTCACTCTGTCGCCCAGGCTGTAGAGCAGTGGCAGCTCATGGCAACCGCAGCCTTGACCCGCTGGGCTCAGGCGATTAGCCTTCCAAGTAGCTGGAGCTGCAGTCATGTGCCATCATGACGGCTAATTTTTCTTGATTTATTGTAAAGATAAGGTCTCGCCAGGTTGCCCAGGCGAGATTTTATCTCTACAATAAATCAAGAAAAATTGCTCCAACCCATGGGCTCAGACAATCCCCTAAACCTCCCAAAGTGCTGGGATTACAAGCATAAGCCACTGTTCCCGACCAGAAACTAATTCATTATTGGTTGTGCTCAGGCCTCAAAGAGTGTGGACACCTTGAACAAATCAAATCAGACTACTGGGCATTGCAGATGATTGATATTGATGAACAATATGAAGCAAATGGAAACATCACTATTAACAAAAGTAGATCCTACAACCACACACCTTTTTAAACAAGTAGGAAATCACTGAATTTTCTCAAACTCCATCAACGGGACTTTGGCAAGCCTCAGTTTTCTGTCTTTGGTAAACTGCAAGAGTTTGTGTGGAAAGACAGTGTCCTCAGTGCCTATGCGGCTCCCATTTGGGTATCAGGGATTCTGTGATATCGGGGGCCCAGCCCTTTTCTAGCTGACCTTGATCTTTCTGAATCTCTATGAGGACCCTGTGGACCTCAGCGGCAACTTAAAGATTGGAAATGCATTCACAGTTGCCCTGGCTTAGCCCTCCAGGCTGAGAGTAATGCTCTTTCCTTTGAGGGTCAAGCCAAGCACACACAAAGAGACTGGAGACCATAACACCATAACAGAAGTGTGCTCACGTGCACACACACACACTCTCATGCACAGTCATGTGACACCTAATGGCAGGAGTACTTTCTAAGAAATGCATCCTTCGATGGTTTCATCATTGTACAAGCAGCATAGTGTGCACTTACACAAACATAGATGCCGCAGCCTACTACACACCTAGGCTGTTTGGTGTAGCCCAGTTGCTCTTAGCTACAAGTCCAAACAGATTGTGACTGCACTGAATTCTGTAAGCAATTGCAACACAGTGGTATCTGTGTATCTAGATATAGCTAAACATAAGAAAAGGTTTAGTAAAAATAGAGTATAAAAGAAAAACAGTGGCACACCTGTATAGAGCACTTAGCAAAAAATAAAATAAAATAAAATAAAGAAAGACCACTCCAGTTTCTGTAGAAATACAGATTGGTGGGAAAAAAGAGAAGGACAAGAGAACCAAGGATTTGACATGACTTACGGAACTGCTGTTATCACTTTCTGTTGGAGAGATGATGATGGCCTGAAATAAAGGGGTGATGGTGGGAATGCAGAGAACTGAACACACCTCTAGTGCTATTAAACCAATAGGTTAGAAAGTCCTTAATGATTCACTAGACATAGAGAATAATTGTGAAGGTCGAGGTAAGGATATTTATTAGGTTTCTGATTGGAGCAATTCTATGAATGTCTTCAGTTCTGGGAACATAGCAGGAAGAAAAGCAGGATTTGGAGAGAAAAGAGTTGAGGTTGGACATGAGTCTGCTGTGTTGTATTTTAAACCTATAGGTAAAAATAGCAGTAGGTTATTAGACATACCCAAAGAGAGAGAGAGAGAGAGAGAGAGAGAGAGAGAGATAGACTCTTGCTTGAATTTGTTGTATGACAGTATTTTGAAAATTCATTTAAGTTTGCCAAACACATTTTGTTCTGCTTTTTGCTAAGAGCTTCACATCCATCCTGGTTTAGTATTTACAATAATATAGGGTAAGACTATTATTACTATTATTCTGACATTATTCATGAGAGACTGAGATTTATAAAAGTTATGGTATTTGCTAAAATTATTGAAGTTAGTAGTAAATGGCAAAGGTATCATTCAAGTATCAGATTTATTTGGTTTCAGAAGCAATACTCTTAATCACTATGCTCAATCAACAAAATATGAGAAATGGTTTCCTTCTAGATTGAAGGGAATATTTCAAGGGTGAACAACAGTAAGGTAGGATCTTTTAGCTTCTTAAAGACACTCTATTGTATTTTCCACAGTGATGCAGTTTATGAAATTAAAAAAAAATTCTTGTAAATTAAGCAAACAGTAGACTGCTTATAAATGCAATCCCTGTCAATCTACCTAATGATAATCAGTCTATCTATGAAATTTCAATGCACCCATGGTTACTTTCATACATTGTTTACAAATTTACCTAAATTAGCTTGTATTCCTAATAGATTTTTCACAACCCAAATCATAACTGGTAACAATTATCTTGACCATTTGCAGACACACCTAATTTACAAAATAGCATAGTCAGTATATATGACATAACCATGATGACATTACTGTAAGAATTATATTCTTTTTAGTTGTTAGGGCAGATTAGCTTAGAACAGAATTTTCCTAAAGACATGAAACATTTTTTATATATAGTTCAAAGGAAAATAATTGTCCTTTTTTCCATTACAATTCCAACAATATCTTATATGAAAAGTACTACATTAATGTGTAAATTATACAGAAAACTCTCATCTCCTCTTTCTGCCCATTAATAATTTATAGTGCCGTAATAGCCATCATTTAGCAGAGATGTGATGCACGTAAATGCTCCCCATTCTCCTCTCTCTTTGGACACTTTAGATCCGTGCCATTAGGCTACAGTAAACTTTTTTGTCATATATATTTTACAGAGTGAATGACATGACTAAATGGGGAACTGCAGACTTCCATTTGAACTAATGTTTAAGGGAGCTATTGAAAATAAAAATCAAATGTGTGGCTTCTTCTCCATCAAGAAAACGCATAGCAACTTGACAAATTATGGGGATCATAAGTTTCTTCTATTAAGGGTTTCTCATTGTTGACTATATTAATATTTTGGACCAGATAATTTCTAGTTTTGAAGGACTATCCTGTGCACTGCGATATGTTTAACATCCCTGGAATCTCCTTAGTTGTGATTTAAAAAAAATGTCTCCAGACATCAATAAATGTCCCCTAAGAGGCAAAATTATTGTGCTGAAAACCACTGTTTAGTAGAAAATGCCCAAATCAAAATAGTGCTTCAGTTATTAATTGGTATTATTATCTAATCATATGATAAGGATGCATGAAATATTTATGTGACATATTTTATAGTTAAATAGGATGGAATTATTTAGTAAATACAAGACATAAACAGATCAAAGTAATGTAAGATTCTAGGAATTCTGCCATATGAAATTTTGACATGTTACATTTGATAGATCACAATTATTTTTTATGCCTTTTTTCTCTTTCTGCGTAAAAGTTAATCTTCAAGTGGGTGAAGTTAGAGGCTACATGTACAAGAAATAGAAATTTAAAAAGGACCAATGTTTAAAAGAATTACTGTGCAAAGGAAAAGAGAAAATGAAAGTTGGCAAAAACAATTCTCAAATGCTCTTCTTCCAATAAACAATAGAATCAGAGCACACTTAGAAAATTTAAGTAATACATGAGGTACAGTAGACTACCTTTGTATCACACAAATAGATTATTCTGCTCTGGCTCAGACAGGAAAGTTATGCAATCTTGGTGAGCAGTTAGAATTCTCAGAGTAAATGACAGTAAAGTTTTACTAAAATAAAATAAATTAGCTAACATGAGAGACAATTTTAATTCATTAATATAAAAAACCCTCTTTAAAACTACTTACCACTAAAACAAATTTACAGATTCTGGATAAATTTTTTCTGAGATGATCACATTTTTTTAGCAGACTGAAACTGAAGTTGATCTCACAGTTTTAAATTCCCAAGTAATCCAGTCCTCTTTTGTCGGGCAGCATGGCTGTTTCCAAGTTCTTACTATTGTGAACAACGCTGCGATAAACATGCGTGTGCAGGTATCTTTTTTTATAGAGTGATTTGTGTTCTTCAGGATATATTCCCAGTAGGGGAATTGGGGGATTAAAAAAATGTGGTACATATACACAATGGAATACTACGCAGCCATAAAAAAGAACAAAATCATGAATTTCGCAGCAACCTGGATGGAACTAGAGTCTATAATACTGAGTGACCTCTCACAGAAACAAAGATCCGAGTATCACATGTTCTCACTCATATAATGGACCTTAAACATCCAATGCAATACTATACGAAAATGACTGACAGTGTTGGGAAACTATTGTGGGGGGAGGGAGATGGGATTAACAGTAGCAAATATCTGTCTGGGAACGGGGAAACACCCCATATCAACAGGGTGCCTGAATGAAACGCAATTGTATACCTAACCCTTAACTGAACCCCACAACTTCATAATAAAAAATAAATAAATTATTTAAAAATAAATAAATAAATAAATAAATTCCCAAGTAAAAATCTCTGCATTTCAAGTAAATAAAATATGGTGGATTCGGGAGATAATCGTTCTGAATTACTTGGTTAAGTCATGTTAATTTCTAACATACTTTTTGCCTGTACCCAAAAGTTTCCCATAGTGGTTTTGGAGCAATCAAAAAAGAGTTTTTTTTTTTTCCTGAACATGATATAATCTTTGTTAAGAAAAGCCAATTCCCAAGACACTTTTGTAGGCTGCAGTGTATTGCAGTTTTAAAATTGAAGATTAACAACATTCCTGGAGCAAGAATGAGAAGCCTGAACTGCTTATTACTTCACTTGCACTTTCATTAAATGTTCTATTCTTCTTTTTCTTTTAATTTTAGAATTATGGGGTATATGTGAGGATTTGTTACATAAGTATATTGAGTGAAGGTAAGGTTTGGGCTTCTGATGTGCTCTCTCCCACCCCCAGTAGTGGTCACGTACCCGGTGGATGGTTTTGTATCTCTTATCCCCTCTCCCTCTTGCCCTCATTTAGCTGTGCCCAGTGTCTGTTTTTTGTCTTTGTGTCCAAGTGTGTCCAATGATTAGTGCCCACTTATGAGTGAGAATAAGCAGGACTCAGTTTTTATTTCTGTAATAATTCACTTGCACTAATGATTCCAGCTGCATGCATGTTACTGCAAAGAACATAATTTTGATCTTCTATATGGCTGCATAGTATTCTATAATGTATATGTACCACTTTTTAAAATCCAGTCCACTTTTGGTGAGCATCTGTGTTTGTTCCATAATTTCATAATTGTGAATAGTGCTACAATAAACGTGTATGAGCAGTTTTTTTGATAGAGTGATCTGTGTTCTTTTAGAAATATTCCCAGAATTGGGATTGCTATTTTCAGTCCTCTGAGGAGTCTCCAAACTGCTTTCCACAAAGGTAAAATCAGTTTGCATTCCCATCCATAGCGTAAAAGCATTCCTTTTTCTCTGCAACCTCGCCGACACCTGTTGTTTTGTTTTGTTATGTGTTTTATTTTATTATAGAGATGTATGATAGCCATCCTTACTAATGTTAGGTGGTATATTATTGTAATCTTGCTTTGCATTTCTCCAATGATTAGTTATATTGAGCATTTTCCCATGTTTGTTTATTACTTGTATGTCTTCCTTTGAGAAGTGCCTATTCATGTCCTTTGCCTACTTTTTAATGGGGTTAATTTGTTTTTTCCATCAATTACTTTGAGCTCCTTATAGATCCTGAATGTTATGCCTTTGTTAATTGCACAGTTTGCAACCCCTCCCCCCCCCATTCTGTGGGTTGTCTCTTTACTCTCAATCTATAAGAATCTTAGAACACACCCTCTTGGACATCTGTTTAGGCAATAAATTCACAGCCAAGTCCTCTAAAGCAAATGCAGCAAATACCAAAATTGACAGGTGGTAGCTTATCTAGCTAAAAAACTTCTGCACAGCAAAAGAAACCATCATAAGAGTTTTATTATTTTTAATCTTTCTACATTATTTTATTTCCCTACTTAATATATTGAACATGAGTAATCAAGTTAGAAATATCAAGTTGAATAATCAAGTTAGAAATATTAAGTAGTAACTTATCTTTTAAATTATTATACATTCAAACTATAATTATGACTTACAGAACATTTTTAATTAATTAATATATTTTTAATTTATTTTTTATTTTTTTGAGTTGGAGTCTCACTGTGTCGCCCAGACTGGAGTGCAGTGGCCGCTCCTGGCCACCGCAGCCTCTACCTGCTGGGCTCCGGCGATCCTTCCGCCTCAGCCTTCCGAGTAGCCGGAATTACAGGCGTGCACTACCACGCCCGGCTGATTTTTTGATTTGTTGTAGAGATGAGGTCTCGCTCCCCAGGCAGGTCTCGAACCTGTGGGCTCAGGCAATCGACTCACCTCAGCCTCCCAAAGGCGCGGGATTACAGGCTGAGCTGCCGAGCCCGGCTACTTACAGAACATTTTTATATGCAGTCTCATATGATTCTCACAAGTCACATTGCAAGACTAGGGAAAAAAAGTAATTGCAATGTTGCAGATGCGAAACATTAGACTTACCTATATTAAGTGATCACTTAGAGTTAGCAGTTAGAGGGAGCCAGTGACTAGAATTTAAAATGAAGGCACAATGTTTTTAAAATACATAGAAATTTCTCCAAAATGTTGCACAAAAGTTAGTGTAACTTTATCTGTCCTCAACATACTGCAAAATCTGTTTCAGGGAAGTTTCACTATTCTGTAAGCCTTCCATATTCTATCCCTTCTCTGCAGCATGCTTTTGCTTTCATACAGAATATCTTCCCCTTTCCTCACGATCATATCCTGTCTACCACACTTCCAGAATCATGTAGATTGCAAGATGTCTATGAATATTTTTTCAAGCAATAGATTAGAGATTCCTTTTCATTTACTTCCTACAGCTTTTAGAGTCCTCACATTTGTTTTGCACCTAATCACATTACATATGGCGTTACTTGGTATCACTTTAAGTGTGTTTTTCTTATCTCCTGAATGGCATTGTAATTTGAGAAAGGGCTCTGTTCATAATTCTATTTCCCAAAGTGTGAGTTAATGATTATGTACTTTTTATTTTTTATTTTTTTATTATTATTATTTTTTGAGTTGAAGTCTCACTCTGTCGCCAAGACTGGAGTGCAGTGGCATGCTCCCGGCCACCACAACATCAACCTGCTGGGCTCCGGTGATCCTTCTGCCTCAGTCTTCCAAGTAGCTGGAACTACAGGTGTGCACTACCACGTCCGGCTAATTTTTTTTTTTTTTTAATTGTAGAGATGACGTCTCACCAAGTTGCCCAGGCGGGTCTCGAACCTGCAGGCTCAGGCAATCCACTCACCTCAGACTCCCAAAGCGCGGGATTACAGGCTGAGCCACCGAGCCCGGCTATGTACATTTTTTTAATTTTAGAATTGTGGGTTATGAATGGGGATTTATTGCATAAGTAGGCTGCCTGTGGGTGAAGTTTGGGCTTCTAGCTGATACACTCTCCCCTGATTGTGGACCAGGTACCCAGCATGTTGTCACATGCTCTTCTCCCTCCTACCTCCCTCCCTCTCCTACCAGTGTCCAGGATTTGCCAATCTCACCCTTGAACTAGTGTGACTAGTGCTCAGGGTCTGCTTGAGTGATAATACGTGTTATTCATTTATTTTTTCTGTGTTACTTTGCTTATTTTGATAGTCTCCAGCTGCATCCAAGTTGCTGCAAAGGCCATGATTATGTTCTTTATGGCTGCATGATATTCCATCTTGTATATGTATCACATTTTCTACATCCAATTTTTGATGAGCATCTGGGTTGTGTCCATGTTTTTCTATTGTGAATAGTGCTGCAATAAACATGTCTGTGCAGATGTCTTTTTTATAGAATAATTTTGTTCCTCTGGGTATATTTGCAGGAAAAGGATTACTGCATCATAGGAAGCTCGATTTTTAGTTATTTGAGGAATCGTCATACTGTTTTTTCAATAGTTAATTTTGTTCTGGTCTTAAATTGTCCCTTATTGGTATTTTGATGATAAAAATATCATATGCACTGTGTATTTATTGACAAAGCATCTTAATCCTGTTGGGTTGGCCAACGTTTCAATCTACTTCTGTCAACCTTTCATTGATAAAAACCTGTCAAGCTTTTATACACAAGCACACACAGACACATGCACACCCACACATATACAGAAGTATCATGCCACAAGCCCATATACTGAGGAATATATATTCTACTTGTTAGTTGCTCTTAATTAATAGGTTACCTTTCAATAGAAATATTATGCTTTGGGCATATTTATGAACCATACACCTTCTTATGATGAAGATTTAAGGATTATAATAATAGAATCTTGGATATTAGAAAAGACAGAGGCAGTAATCATTATTGTGAGACAAATCTTTGCTTTTTCACTAAGTTAAACTACTTTATTATTTTAACTTTTATGCCCAGAACAATCTTACTAGGTTAAACTAGAAAACAGAATTATATTTATATATGTCTTCCTTAAGGTCTAACTAAAATAAAGTTTCAAGAAAATAGTAATAATCATGTGTCTAACCTATCAATGTACTCTAATTTCTGAAGAAAACCCAGGATTCTGGAGTTCCGGTAAGATGGCGACAGCATAGGTGGATTTGTAGACTCTCCGAACGTGAGTTCCCAAGAAGACTCTTACTTTTCTTCCCGCAACCCCCTGCCCACCACCAGCCGCACTGGTATGAGGCCCGGGGACCTTCGGTCCCACGCAGGGCCAGATACTGCGGCCCCAGCTGTGGCTGTTCCACTATATGTGACTCCCACCTGTGTGGGAGTTCCGGGTCTCAGCTCCCTCCCTGGCTAGATCAGTTTGCCCAGCACCCAGCACCAAGCTGACAGTCACCCAGGGAGGCTCTTACCCACCCCTCAGAGATACCGGTCCCATTTCTGGCTGAAGTACCCTGTGAGTGACCCAGGGCCACTGCCTGCTCTTTGGAGCTTTGGAGCTCTGGAGCCCTGGGCCCACCTTGGCTCAGACACTCAGCCTGCGACCCCAAGCTTGTGTACAGGAACAGAACCCCAAGTTTGTGTAAGGTGCTGATCAGAGGCTCCCAGTTGCAGAGGAGGGAACGCCCGACCCTTTCCTCCACCCCAGCCTGCTGATGACACCCCGGAACCAGGGCCCAGCTGTGCAGCTGATTCCCGGTGCCTCACGCCCAGAGACCCAGATGAGCAGAGAGAAAAGATCCCAGAAAGTGAAAGTGAAGCTGCCACCTTGGCCATTCTCCAGGCAGATTTGCATTGCCCCACCCACCTATCAGACCCTCCACCTCGGTTCCTAAGGTAATGTTGTTAAACAGGAGACAAAGTCCCTCCTCTATGCTGAACAGACAGAGATAACTAAGCGTCACAGACCTCCCAGGCAGCAGGCTAGCTGCCTGCAACAAAAACAAAAGGGAGTGGCTGGAGATCAGAGCTCAAGTGATTTTAGACACTAAGGAAAGACTCCAGAGCTAGCCTGATCTCTTATTTTGACCTTTGATTTTATCATGCTGATGATGTATTGCTCACTTTTATTTGCTTTCTAACTTACACTATCTGTTTCATGATTTATTGGTCTGTCTCTGTGTAGTACCAGTATTCTTTAGGGAATTTTCCTTCTGTGTTTTTTTTACTTCTCTTCAGCCTTGTGTTTCTTTTTCATCTGTTATCTTGCATGTATGTCTGTTTTGCCTCTCACTCTTCTCTCTTTCTAACTTCCTATTGACCCCCCCTTCCTTCATTATTTTTCTCTTTTGTATCTCCTTTTGATCCAGGGACCAAAGATACATCCTGCTGCACAGACAGATTGTAAGGCACTGGGAAATAGGTTCCAGTGTGCTCATACACCTGTTGGTGGATGCTCTAATCAGCATACAGATTCTGAATCACAGCTTCCCCCTCAATTAAACCTCAAAACTGCAAAAAGTACAGCCCACAACCCACACTCCAACCTCAAAAATGAACAAAGCCAGAGGACCCTCAAAAGGAAGAATGGGAGATTATACAAGTGAAACAAAAGCAATCACACCTTCCCTGAAAAACAGAATTAAAGAAGGGAGGGAAAGGGAGAGAGAGAAAAATCTACACAAATGAAGAAAAACCAAAAGAAGAATATGGGTCTCCCCCAGACCCCTGGGAGGGCAGACACTGAGAAAACTGACTTCACACTGCAAACAATGAAGAGCCCCAGAATGGTCTCAAACTACAAACGTAGATATCAAGACATTAATGGAGAGATTAAAAAGAATTGAGGAGAGACAAGAAGAAAATAGGAAGGAGCTGATATCTGAGATAACAGTAATAAAGAATACTGTGAATGAAATAAATAATAAACTGATAAGTATGGAAAGCAGAATTACCCAAGCAGAAGAAAGAATCTCAGAGCTTGAGGACCAAACTATAGAACTAACCCAAACTCTTAAAAACACAGAAAATAAGCTCAAAAAGACAGAAGAAAACCTTCAAGAGATGAGCGATTACATCAAGAGACTGAACCTAAGAGTAATTGGCCTTCCTGAGGCAGAAAGAGAGACAGAGACCAAACTGGAACAAACTTTCCATGAGATCATTCATGAAAACTTCCCTTATCTAAGCAATGATGCAAAAATTCAAACATAAGAGATTCAGAGAACCCCTGCAGACAACATATGAGAAGACCAACTATAAGACACATAATAATTCGCCTAAACAAAGTAGGCATAAAAGAAAAAATCCTAAAGGCAGCAAGAGATAAGGGTCAGATCAACTACCATGGAAAACCAATTAGAATATCAGCAGACTTATCTACAGAAATCCTGCAGGCTAGGAGAACTTGGAACCCTGTCATCAAAGTCCTAAAAGATAAACAATTTCAACCAAGAATAACCTACCCAGTCAAGTTAAGCTTTATCAGCGAGGGAGAATTAAAATCTTTCCCAGATATCCAATGCCTAAAACTTACGCTGCCACCAGACCACCTCTACATGAAACACTTAAGAAAGTACTAAACACAGAAGAAAAGGGGGAAAAAAGAACAATATTCTTCACAAGAGTACAAGAAAAAGAATAAAATACACACGAAACAACCCCCAAAACAAAAGAAAGATAAAAAAACAAGTGGAAGAACAACTCTATAAGAACTCTATGTTAGGGATGAACTCTCACATTTCAATAATTAGCCTGAACGTGAATGGACTAAATGCATCACTGAAAAGACATAGAATGGCAAAATAGATAAAATATCACCAGGCAACAAATTACTGCCTTCAAGAGACCCATATCACTAGAAAGGACATGCACAGACTCAAAGTAAGAGGATGGGAAACAAATTTTCAGGCGAATGGAACACAAAAGAAAGGAGGAGTTATGATCCTTATTTCAGACAAAATACCATTTAAGCTCTCAAAAATTTAAAAAGATACAGAGGCCACTACATAATGATAAAAGGTTCACTCCATCAACAAGAAATATCTATCCTAAACATATATGCACCTAACATAGGTGCACCAACTTTTATGAAGCAATGCACAGGAAAACTAAAGAAAAGATATTGACTCTAGCACCATCATAACTGGGGACTTTAATACCCCACTCACAACCCTAGACAGATCATCAGGACAAAAAATCAGCAAGGAGATCCGGAACCTCAATGTGACTCTTGACCAAATGGACTTAATTGATACCTACAGAACACTCCATCCAAAGACGGCAGAATACACATTCTACTCATCACTGCATGGAATGTATTCTAAGATTGACCACATAATTGGCCATAAATCAAGCATAAGCAAATTTAAAAAGACCAAAATTTTACCATGCATCTTCTCGGACCACAGTGGAATAAAAATAAACATTAACACCACCAAGGTCCCCTCAAAACTCACAAAAACATGGACACTAAACAGCATGATGCTAAACAACTCCTGGGTCAATGATCAATCAAAACAGAGATCAAAAGATACCTGGAAAGAAATGAAAATGAAGAAACATCTTACCAAAATCTCTGGGATGCCATGAAAGCTGTAGTAAGAGGGCAATTTATATCCCTACAAACGCACATGAAAAAAAATGGAAGGATCCCAAATTAATAGCCTAAGAAGCCACCTAAGGAAGCTGGAAAAGCAAGACCACAAAAACCCCAATTTCAGCAGAAGAATCCATATCACCAAAATAAAAGCCCAAATCCAGGACATAGAAGGCAAAAAGACAATACAAAAAACCAATGAAACAAAAAGCTGGTTCTTTGAAAGGATAAACAAGATTGATAGTCCCCTAGGTAGACTGACCAAGAAAAAGAAAGAGAAAACCCAAATAAGCACAATCAGAAACACAAAAGATGAAGTCACATCTGACCCTGAAGAAAAGCAAGAGATCATTAGCGACTACTAT
The DNA here is from genome assembly GCF_000164805.1 of Carlito syrichta. NCBI lineage: Eukaryota > Metazoa > Chordata > Mammalia > Primates > Tarsiidae > Carlito > Carlito syrichta. Next base: position 120,540 of record NW_007246688.1, on the reverse strand, counting down.
GTACACTTGTATGGAAACAAACTTGAAAGCCTCAAGGAAATGGAGGACTTTCTGTCATCACACAACCTGCCTAGGTTGTAACAAGAAGAAATTGAGACCCTAAATAGACCAATAACAATCAAGGAAATTGACTACATAATAAGAAAATTACCTACAAAAAAAAGCCCTGAACCAGACGGCTTTCCAGCAGAATTCTACAAGACATTTAAGGAGGAGCTGATTCCAATCCTACTGAAGGTATTTCAGGTGATTGAGAAAGATGGAACCTCCCCAAATCATTTTATGAAGCTAACATCACATTGATACTCAAGCCAGGTAAAGATCCAATAAACAAAGAGAACTACAGGCCAATATCTTTGATGAACATAGATGCTAAAATTCTCAACAAGATCCTAGCAAACCGGATTCAACAACACATCTCAAAAATTCATCATGACCAAATAGGCTTCATCCCTGGGATGCAAGTCTGGTTCAACATTTGTAAAACCATAAATGTAATTAAATACATCCACAGATGTCAAAACAAAAACCACATGATTATATCATTAGATGCAGAAGAAGCTTTTGATAGAATCCAACATCACTTCTTGATAAAAACCCTTGAACATCTAGGCATATGGGGAACATACCACAAAATAGTAAAAGCCAACTATGAGAAACCCACAGCCAGCATACTCCTAAACGGACAAAAATTGGAACCATTTCCCCTGAAAACTGGAACAAGACAAGGATGCCCACTCTCACCCCTCCTGTTCAATATAGTATTGGAAGTCCTGTCTAGAACAATCAGAGAAGAGAAGGCAATCAGGGGTATCAAATAGGAAAAGAGGAAGTCAAATTATCTCTCTTTGCAGATGACATGATCATGTACCTTGAAAACCCAAAAG